>NC_056726.1:362171573-362389073 GCF_019279795.1 Protopterus annectens | reverse complement strand
ATTAATGGATGGTCTAACTGAAGCTACGTAATGTCTGTAACTAAAAATGGGGTAATACTCTCCCCATTATGTTCAAGAACATTAATAATCACCATATCAATCACATTTCCTTTATAGCTTTGTGCTAGAAACTATGTTTTTAATTCACTAAAAACTGAATGTATTTCCTGATCATCACTAGTTAATCGAGACATACAAGCAAAGTATCCTTTCAATATATTATTACAAATATATTTGAGATTCATGAGTCTTCTGTTTAAATAAGAAGTCTTCTTAGATACCTTCATGTGAGCACTGGTATTAATCCTATGATTTTCATCATAAAAATGTTCACATCTTCTAACGATGTAGACATCCTACAAAAGGGCCTCACTGAGACAGATGCCTGGAGTCAAAGCCATGGCCTCAAGTTCAATGCCAAAAAGTGCATTGTCATCCTCTTTGGTTAAAAATTCTGTACCCATGAGCTACCACATAGGTGGTAGTCTACTTAACACCGAAAGTGTGATAAGAGACCTTGGGGCACAGGTGGACAGTAGTCTCTCCATTGATAATCACATCCTTCTACATGGCACACCTCATAACAAAAGGTTTCTCATCCAGGAAAAAGGAGGTCATTGTTCCCCTCTACTCATCACTCATTAGACCCATTATAGAGTACAACGCCCCTTTTGGTATGTACCTCACAAGACATCTACAACAACTGGAAAGGCCACAGAAATACCTCACAATTACCAGCCTCAGACAGACCGTCTCAAAAAACTTCAGCTTTACTCCCTCGCATATTGCCTACTCAGAGGTGATCTCTGCCTAACATACATAACTATGTCAAACCCAGAGCTGTTGGACATGCTCCACTTAAAGAAATCCCAATCCCTCCGAGCTACATGCTCTAGGGACCTAAAGCTTGTCAACACAATAAGCAGAACATGATGGAGGGATAGATTCCTGTCCCAGAGGCTTCCCATACTCTGGAACAAACTACTTATCTATATCAAACAAAGCTCCTCATTAGCACTCTTTAAGAAAAATCTTGATGACTAGATGGGAGATAGGAAATTCACCCCAGGGATCACCTCTGTGGCTCTGCTTGACAGGAGCACAGGAAAATAATTTTCTTGGGTGGTGAAAGCTAGGGTACCTTTTTGGCTAGGCTTGTACAGGCCCTAGGGCTGATAGCCTAGTACCTACCTATGAACCTATGAATCTAAAAACTAATTTTTGCATGTAAACAAATAAATTAAACTTTAAAATATGAGTTGTTGCCTCAATATAATTTACAAATGTCTTAACAATGATGCATCTCCTTTCCTTGTCACAAAAATATCATCTGCAAAATGTGCATAAAAGCTGACATATTGCTGATGTTCACCATTACATTTAAAATTCTGTTCCAACACTGCTAGAATTAAATTTGCAAAACTATTAGCACAAAGTGATATAGACAAACAGGCAGAGGCAAGGCTCCAGTTCTCCAAGACATTTAATGGTACCAAATACGAGCACAAGTGCTTTCACTGACTGCTTCTTCAGGTGTAAATGTAAAGTATAAAGACACCATTTGTATATACTTAATTAATGTCACATGACCTATCATTCAAATTTAAAAAGCACTTTAATAAAGGTGATACAAACATAATAAAAACACAAAAAAGTATATGAATATATATATATATATATATATATATATATATATATATATATGTTGAATGAAAGTTGGATAAATATATATATCAAAATTCCTATCTATGTAAAGGTCAAATTTTCAGGATGGGTCTCAGAGGAACATGGTCATTCAGAGCATGACCTGTATCTGCCCTTAACCTTACAATCCATTCAGCCTCTAATCCTTCCATTCTAGTTTTAATGTCTCCTCCCCTCACATTTACAATACATCTCCCCAACACCATAAACTTAAACATATGTTGTTCATTTGTTTCAATGACGTTTAGCTAATGCATTGTGTTAACTTCTTTTTTTTCATGTGACATAAATGTTCTCTAATCCTAAACTTAAGTTGTCTATCAGTCTTCAATACATACTACTTCTGGCATATTTGGCATACTGCTAAATAAACAACATGCATGCTTTCAGATGTAGCACTGGTCCCAAGCTTAAAATTTTCACCTGCATCAGGAGGTATAAATTCTTCATCTTCAGAGATAAACTTACAAAATTGACAATTTCTACATGGTCTGGTTCCCCCCAGTGACCTGCATCACATTATAATCCCTGGTAGTACAAAGCCTTCTTCTCAGACATGTTTTTTTATTTTTAAAAGTAAATTGGGGTCGTGTATCCAAGTGCTTACTTACATGCCTATCTGTCATTAGAATGTTCCAATGCTTATTAAAAATTTCTGTGTATAGTCTGATGTTTCTGGAATAGCTCAAACACATCCTTAACCTATTAGATGTAAACTAACTAGTCTCTTTGGGAATTAGAGTATCCGCAGTCCTTTGTGAGAAGTAGGGTTTAGCTCTAGTTTTTCTTAGCTTAACTACATCTGTCAAGTTTCTTTGTATAAGCTGGTCATTATATCCACTTTCCATGAGTTCTACTCCAACTGTCTCTAGATGTTTTTCAAAATCTTCCTCACTGGCATTAAGCCTGGAAGCTCTATAAATCTGATTTTGTATAACATTTCTAAAAATATACTTCGGGTGCATACTCTCCCCACTTAGTAAGCTGTTCACATGACAGTCTTTCCTATACAACGGTTATTCCGCTCCACAAAGGAGGGGCCACAACTGACCCCGGTAACTATCGCCCCATAAGCCTGACTAGCCTGGTCTGCAAGGCTATGGAGCACATCATCATGGAACTCATTAACAAAGACATTGGGAACCTCCAAACGCTTGACCCGACCCAGTTCGGCTTTGTTAAGGGCAGATCATGCCTACTGAATGTGGTTGAATTCTTCGAGACAGTCACCAAGGCAATAGATGAGGGGAAGGTGGTTCACACAGCCTACCTTGACCTCGCCAAGGTTTTTGACACCATTCCCCACTCAGGAATTATAGAACAACTCACCAGCCTGAACATAAACCCCTACGTCACGAGATGGGTTGTCAACTGGCTTACAGACAGAACTCACACGGTAAGAATAGCGGGCTCCAGGTCCGACTCTAAACCAGTCACAAGTGGTGTCCCACAAGGCTTGGTCCTGCAACCCCTACTGTTTGGCATATACTTCTCAGAAGTACAGGCAAACACAGGCGGACTATGGCTAACCAAGTTCGCCGTTGACTGCAAACTGGGAGCCATAATTGACTCTCCGGCTGACATGGACATTCTCCAAAAGGGCCTTACTGAGACAGACACCTGGTGTCAAAGTAATGGCCTCAAGCTAAATGCCAAAAAATGCATAGTCATCCCGTTTGGGAAAAACAAAGCACCCATGAATTACCACATAGGTGGCAGCCCCCTTAATACAGAAGAGGTAATAAGAGATCTGGGGACCCAGGTAGATAGTAATCTCTCCTTTGACAATCATATTGCCAAAGTAGTTAGGAAATCCTTCCATGTAGCCCATCTAATTACTAAAGGGTTCGCATCTAGAAATAAAGAGGATATAGTGCCCCACTACTCATCACTCAACAGACCCATCATAGAGTACAATGCCCCATTTGGGATGTACCTCACAAGACATTTCCAACAGCTGGAAAGACCACAAAAGTACCTCACCAAGAGGATTACTGGCCTCAAACATATGTCCTATGCAGCCCGACTGGAAAAACTCCGGCTGTACTCAGTGGCATATCGTTTACTCAGAGGTGATCTCTGCTTGACTTACAAAGCCATGTCCAACTCAGAATTGATGGACATGCTCCACCTAAAGAAATCCAAGCCACTGCAAGCCACTCACTCTAGTGAGCTAAACCTCACCACAACAATAAATATAACATGCTGGAGGGAAAGATTCCTGTCACAGAGACTCCCCATGCTTTGGAACAAAATTCCTAACTACATTAGGCAGAGCCCCTCACTAACACTCTTCAAGAGAAACCTTGATGAGTGGATAGGTAACAGAAAATACACCCCTGGGATCACTTCATTGGCTCTTCTTGACAGAGGCTCAGTTAATTAATCAATGGGGCGGCGAAAGCTGACACACTCTGGCTAGGCTTATAAATGCCCTCGGGCAGATAGCCTAGTAACCACCTATGAACCTACGAACAACATTGTACTAAATGCGTTGTTTGTTCCCCTGCATATGGAAACATCCAAAAATTAACTTTGGTATGTGACCAATTTGTAGTAAATTTAAGGAATTGTGTTGTGTTATTAATGAAATCAACAAATTCTATCAAAAACTCAACAGACCCATTCCATAAAAGGAACAGGTCATCTACAAACCTATGAATAAATATGATATTATATTTAAATGGCCCTTCTATCAACCATTCCATTTCCCATTCTGACATCACAGCATTAGCATAGCTGTTGGCGCATGATGTTCTCATGCCACCCCATTGCATTGCCAATATATCTTATCTCTGAATATTATTCTCTAATACCATCTTTAATAATACCTTAATCAGTTCTACTTTTGACTTCATAACATTCATATCTTTGTCCAGTTGTCTAATAATACTATCGATGCCTAAGTCATTATTTATCACTGTATAAACTGACACGACATCAAGTGTGACCAACAAATACTGTCTAGGTAATTTCTCCTTATTAACATATTCATACAGGTCTCTTACAAAATGTTCTGTGTCTCTTAATATGTACTCAGACTTATTTATTAAACTAAGTAAATTTTTGTCTAAGAATATAGAAATGGACTCAGTGCACCAGTTACTGCCAGCTACTATCGGTCTCATGGGGGGGGAGGGGTTGCTGGATTTTTTTGAAGCTTTGGTAGCCCCTGTATTATCAGAATAGTGGGGTTCAAAATGACAAAATACCTCTGAAGTTCTTCATGTATGAGACCCATCCTTTTTAACTCTTCTAAACCTTCATGAACCTTTCCTGTCATTCTCGTAACTTGTAAAGGTGTAACAATTCTATAAAAACCTTCATCATTCAACATATTTATCATTGTATTATCATATTCAACCCTGTCCATTATGACAGTCTGGCCTCCCTTGTCTGCCGGTCGTATCATCATTCATCCAACATTCAACATATATATATATATATATATATATATATATATATATATATATATATATATATATGTATATTCATATACTTTTTTGTGTTTTTAAGTGTGGGTTGTGTAGGATTCTCAGTTTATAGTTGAATGGGGAATGTCTCTAATAGGTCTAAGTATGAGTTATGGGTTTCTTGGGACATAGAAGGTGACCTATAGTTTTCCAGGATATGGTATGGGAATTTGTTTATGGTAATCTGGACGTGGAAGAGCTGTAATGTGTCATCTTGTTTAACCAACCCAAAGGTATGCTTGTTATTAATGTAGATAGAGAAACTTCCACCTTTGTCCATGTCTGTGCAGCTGCTAGTCTAAATGTGTGGATGGCACTGAAGCATTGTACTGCAAGGGCACTCTTTGCAGCTTTAAACCATGTCCCAGTGAAGACAAAGATGTTTACATTCTCCAAGGTGAGGAGAGTTTAGATGGAGTGGAGCTTTTTGTTTAGGCTGTATTACTGCAGTGGTAAGGAGTGTTAAGGCTGTCGCCTTGTCTTTTGTATCAGAACTAAAGTATCTAGACATGACTCTTGACCTTTCTCTGTGTTTCAGTAAAGACACTGAAATTGTCCTTGACAAAATGCTATCTGTATCTAAACTCTTTACAAAATATCACACTTAGTGCCACACTTGGTCCATCAAGCAGTAGCTAGAAATGTCTAAACTCCAAAAATGGAATATTACCTACCCCTTTTATCCTCCATTTCTCTACTAATGGGCACACGTTACAGGTTGATGTTAATAACATTTGTAGATTTATTATGCTGGTAGACAGCTACACTAATTACTGCCAGTTACTTGCCATCTTGAACCAGCTCCCAATAACAAATAGGGCAACCTTCCTCTTTAGCTTGTATTTATATAAAATCCACTGTTTAGAATATTGTCCATCATTGAAAAGTAAACCTCATTAAACAACAAAACTACAGCCTCCCAGATGACTTAGAAGACTGCATAACTCTTATTAGAGCTAATTTCCCAAAGTCCAGTGGTGGAAAGGCCTCCTTTAAGCTAAACAGGCAGACTGGAATAACTTGTCCAGAAATAAAGAAAACAAGGAACTGTTGATCAATTGAAAACTGAATTAATACAACAGTTCTTAAAGGAATCATTTTGTGCTTGTTTTAAGGATGATGGCTTATACAGTACACTCCACTACAATGTGCTTTTCACTGCTGCAAATCAAGAGTGCATTAATTGATAATGCTTATTGAGCTGTGCTAATAACTCAGCATGTCCTAGTTCTATAGATGTTGATTTCTGTAGACTACTCCTGTATGTAAGGTATTCTTACCTGCTGAACACACACACACACACACACACACACACACACACACACACACACACACACACAAACACACATATTTTTTCTGTGTAATTATTCACCGTATACTATTCTTTCTCATTTATTAATCAGCTGTAAAATATCTGTGTAATATATGTATTTATTGCATATATAAAGTTTCATGTATATTGTATATCACTTGCTTTTTTATAGTATTCTTCAGTTTGCCTACTAACCTGGGTTATGGTTGAAACAGATCTGCCAACCATCTCACCTACCCAGTTAGCACAATTCATAACTCAGTCAATCAATCAATCAATCAATCAATCAATCAATCAATATGCTTAAAACCTAAACAGACATGAAAGGTACTGGGATATAGTTTGACTACTGAAATCAGACTTCATCAGATACAGCTTTTGATACAGAAAAAATAGAATACTGTATCCACTCAACCACTTAAAAAAGTAAGAAATTTTTTTTTGTGAAAGTAAAGTCACCCCCACCTGCACACAAACACACACACACACACACAAACACCCCCCCCCCCACACACACACATATGCCAGGGCAACACCACCTGTAGACGTATTACTATTATAATTAGCTCCAAGACTGCCACAACACAAAGAAGAGGAGATAAGGTCCCCAATGATCTAGAGCTGAGTGAAAGGTTTTCCTCAGCTGACATAAGAAAACAACTTCAGGGTAACCAAATAACTAACTTCCAAAAATACTGTAACAATATGTTGTCCTTTAAAAGATATATGCATTTTGTTGTGATGAGATAATTGCAAACTACTAACCTATACTACTGACAAAGAAATCAGGAAGCTCTCCAACTTTCCATATCTCCCCCATCGGCTACCCATTGGGGAAAAATATTTCTCCAAATGTGCCTCATCTACACTGAATGCCCAACTAAACATTTTTTGGGTAACTACAGACTTGACCCAACTCCACAAACAGCTCATATTCCACCTATAAAAGGATTCAAATGGAAATGCATCATTAACAAAGGCTTACCTGTTGCTGCCACTGCCCATGTTTCTCATCAAATGCAGCCTTATAAGTCCACCCTCTTCCAGATCAAACATCTCAGTAACAACAGGTATTGCCACATTGTTTATTCCACATATATTTACTGCACATAATGAATACAACATTATTCATACCTCTTTCTCTCATGCACAATGCAAACTGAATGCACTAGAACTTTCCCTGTTTATTACTTGTCTTTGTTAACAGGTAAGTACTAGATTAGTTGCCTTGTGGGCCATTTTAAGCCTAACCAGTTTCACTCAAAAGTGAGAATCAAACTTCATACCTTATATTGTGTAGTAAACACCTTCACCATTATACCAACCCCCAGCATCCTTATGCTACTATCGATGTACCTGTGCTCTCATTGGCTATTTATTTATGTTTTATGTACCTGTTTATACATCGTCTATTTACTTATGTTTTATGTACTTGTATAAACATTGTCTATTTACTTATGTTTTATTGACCTGTTAATAGATCGTCTATTTACTTATATTTTACATACCTGTTTAAACATTGTCTAGTTACTTATGTTTTATGTACCTGTTTATACATGTTCCCTATTACAACTGAGAAACTCCACATACGCAAATACGGAAATGTCGACAGATATTCAGCGAACCGCGAAAACACCGAATGTCCTGAAGCGCGAAATTTGAAAAGTCGAATCGTCATAGTTGGCCCTTAAGTATAGCTCCTTAAGGTAAGTGTGCAATAATTATGGACCTTAGGGTTAAGGTGCGGGTTAAGGTGCGGGTTAAGGTAAGTGCATACATAGTAATATATGCAAGCTTTACTGTAGGGTTAGAAGTAGGCTTTTGTTAAGTGTATGTATGTGGATTATTTATTTTGTTTGGGTATAGCTCCTTGACGGAAGTGTGCAATAGTTACAGACCTTAAGGTTAGGGTGCGGGTTAAGGTAAGTGCATACATAGTAGTATATGCAAGCTTTGCTTTAGGGTTAGAAGTAGGGTTTTGTTAACTGTATGTATGTGGATTATTTATTTTGTTTGGGTAGGTAGTACGTAGCAGGAGGTGGGATTGGCCAACTATGACGATTCGACATTTTGAATTTCGTGGTTTAGGATGTTCGGTGTTTTCGCAGTTCGCTCAATATGTGTCAGCGTTTCTGTATTCGCTTAAGTGAGGTTTCGCGGTTGTAATATAGGCCCATTTATACATTGTCTATTTACTTATGTTTTATGTACCTGTTTATACCTGGTAGCCCTTGTTAGGGCAGCAAAATATTGTTGGAGCAACTCATTCACCTGGTTAATGAACTGAAATAGATAAATGGATGGATACATTCACAGGTAGATAGACAGATGGATAGCTAGATGAATAAAGACATACATTTTTTGGACAATAATCAATTAATACATATACATTTATTTTAAAACTAATGATAAATAATAAAAAAGTCAACTGAGATGTCTCAATTGTCCGGGATGAAGAGCCTGCAGTAACTGTAAACATGGCAGGCAGCTAAATGAGGAAAGAATCAATGGCCTTGAAGAACATAATTTTCTGCAAAGGGCTGAAGTCATCAGCTGCTATGGTTTGCTACAGCATTTAGTAAAATGACTAATTGAGCATAGCCTATAATCATGCAGATCAACTTTTGCATGAATAACTCCAGTCTGCATCCTGCTTGTTCCAGAGGTCTGTCCTCAGTTAAAGTAATTACAGCTGAATTCAATAGCATTTAAATAAATTGTTCATGAGGGATAGCTTAATTACTGCTATAAAAGAGATGGGCAGGTTAACCCAATGTTCACTTAAAATGGTATCACAACACTGAAGGGATTAGAAAGACTGACTTCAGAAATTATTATTTTTGTTTAATGAAATATTAAAACATTGTTTGTTATCTAACAATCCAAAAAGAATGCAAACCAAATGCAGGACAACCTTATATCCACTGGGGAAACTTAAGAAGTTGAAACTCATCAAAAAAGGGGGTATAGTGCATTACCACAGATTCTTGCTTTGTATTAATTAAAAGTATGCATGAAATGAATGTCTTGCAATCAATATATTCTGCCATAACACTGAAGAGGTTTTCAATATTTTTTCCATAGGTGCTAAAAATTGATTAGATATCTATGATCATTTTGTACTTCAGATTTGAAAACTGACAAAACAAAAAAATTAGTCAGACAAAATTTTTAAAATGAAATTCCAATGTACTTTCCATATTTTACAACCAATACTAATCATTTCATTTGTTTTATACAACAATTAGACTGAAATATTACTGGTACTGTTTTAATCTGGTTTTGAAAGTTGTTTCCATCTGTGATTTGTATTCTTACCTTAGAATTTTCAACCATACCCTCAAACCTGACATTTTTACTTACTCTGAATGTAAATATTATCATGTGATCCACGTGGGACTATTGACTCTGTTTCTACTTGGCCTACAAGACATGCTTTTCCAACATTATGTTCTATTGTCTTGACAGTGGGTCAGCCTCTCTCCGGTCATTACTAGGAGCAGTGGGTCACTCCTTCTCTTGCATCATTTATATGACGTATTACTGGAGATGGCCAAATCCAATACCCTGGGCACTTGCAGGGAAATATACTGGCAGTGCTCTGTTTATAACATAAAAAGTCTAGCATTTATATTCATAAAAACAAAGGGATTTCTTTCTCCCATCACTGTTCTTCCTCTATGGCCATATCAGCTTAATTATGCTGGGGGAACCCAGTCATCTCTTTGTCAAAATTCCTAGTCTAGACACTGCTGATGGTCAGCCTGCCTGACTCCAAGTCTCAAATATAAAGAAAATTGTCCTCCATGGGCTGTAATGTAAGTATACAATGCAACTTTGTGGGCCAGCAGCAGAGAGGGACTAATTTCAGGGCCAGAATAGACATCATTAACACAACTGTGTGAATCAGCATTTATTCAAACATGTTCTCATGAAGTTAGCCCTTCCAATCTATTTGTTCTCAGCTAAAACTGGTTCTCCTGGTCTAAAGAAAATATCACCCCTGACCAGTAACCTACATTCTAATTGAATCATGCTATATCAAGTGACATTTCATCACTCAGACAGTACTGAAATTCCATATCAGTGATTGTCTGAAATAATTTCAACATAACATCAGCATAAGAAAATGAAAACATGAAAGGCTGCACCATCAGCATATGGCAAAGTGGCAGGAAACCTCAAGGCATGTCACGAATCCTTCCCAAGAATACTTTAAAAATAAAAAAGACATACTCATACTAAACAAATAATTAATTAATGAATCACGTTCTCCAATATCCAACTAAAGAAATACAAAAATAAATAGTGGCGATCATAATATCAAAATGGAAGGGGAAGGGACTGCAAGTAAAAGCAAAGTCTCATGCACGTAGGCTCAAACCCATGGTATTTAGCATAGCACTTCTCCTGCAAGGGCAAGGTTCATAGGTTCATAGGTTCATAGGTTCATACTAGGCTATCTGCCCAAGGGCATTTATAAGCCTAGCCCATAGTTATGTGGCTTTCGCCACCCCTTTAGTTTGAATAAAAACTATGCCTATCATTTTTCTGTGCCTCTGTCAAGCAGTGACACTGAAGTAATCCCTGGGGTATATCTGCGATTTCCCATCCATTGGTCAAGATTCCTCTTGAACAAGGCCAGCGAGGTGCTCTGCCTCACATGTACCGGGATTTTGTTCCACAGCATAGGGAGTCTCTGGGTGATGAATCTGTCCCTCCAGCACGTTCTATTTATAACCGTGTCAAGGTTTAAGTCTCCCGCCCTTGTGGTTCTGAGGGATCTAGAGTTTTTGAGGTGAAGCATATTCATCAAATCTGGGTTTGACATGGCCTTATATGTCAGGCACAGGTCACCTCTGAGCAAGCGGTATGAGACTGAATAAAGCTGGAGTTCTTTCAGTCGGGCAGCATAAGACATATTTTTGAGACCCTTTATCCTTTTGGTGAGGAACTTTTGGGGCCTTTCAAGCTGCATCAGGTGTCTGGTCAGATACATTCGAACGGGCATTGTACTCAATCATAGGTCTAATGAGTGATGAGTACAGGGGACGATGACCTCCCTTGATCTAGATGTGAATCCCTTCATGATCAGGTGGGCGATATAGAAGGTTTTCCTAACTACTTTAGCAACATGAGTGTCAAACGAAAGACTACTGTCAACTTGGGTCCCCAGATCCCTGATGACTTTTTCTGTGCTCAGTGGATTGTCACCTATATGGTAGCTAGGGGTAACCTTGTTTTTCCCGAAGGGTATGACTATGCATTTTTTGGCGTTTAACTTCAGGCCATGGCTCTGGCACCAGTTATCCGTTTCTGTGAGGCCCTTCTGGAGGATATCTGTGTCAGATGTGTTTTCGACTATGGCCCAGTTTGCAGTCATCTGCAAACTTTGTCAGCCATAACCCTCCTGTGTTTGCTTGTACTTCAGAAAAGTAGATGCCGAACAAGAGTGGACCCAGGACTGAGCCCTGTGGGACACCACTTGTGACAGGCTTTGAGTCTGACATGGCTCCAGCAACTCTGACCCTGTGGGTTCTGCCGCTTAGCCAGTTTGCAACCCATCTTGTGATGTATGGGTTTACATTCAAGCTGATGAGTTTTTCGATGATACCTGAGTGGGGTATTGTGTCGAAGGCCTTTGCCAGGTCGAGGTAGGCTGTATGGACTGCCTTTCCCTCATCAATGGCCTTGGTGACTGTCTCGAAAAAGTCAACCAAGTTTAAGAGGCAGGATCTGCCTTTGACAAAGCCAAACTGGGTTGGATCCAAAGTCTGCAAGTTCCCTATGTCTTTATTTATGAGTTCCATTATGATCCTCTCCATGGCTTTGCAGATAAGGCTTGTCAAGCTAATGGGGCGGTAATTTCCAGGGTCTGTGGAGGCACCGCCCTTATGAAGTGGGACCACAGTGGCCGCGCCACTCCTTGGGTGCGTATCCTGAGGTGAGACTAAGATTAAACAGCTGTCCTAACTGTGGGTTTAATTCCTCGTTGAGTTCATGAAGCACACAGCTGGGGACACCATCCGGTCCCATGGATGCTGTGTTTTTGCCTTAGTGAGGGCAGTTCTCACCTGGGCGTTGGAGATGTTTGGGGGCTACAATCCTCTGGAATAGATATCTCTCCTTTGGGGAGGGAGAGAAGTTTGCACTGAACCTGTCAGCCAGTATGTTAGCAATGTGTGTAGGTTCAGTAATTTTCACATCATTTTGAACTAATTCTGAGCATATCTGGGAGTTTCCTCCTAGGTTTCTAACATAGCTAAAGAAGGCCTTATGATTGTCTTTAGAGTCCTTGGCGATTTTTCTCTCAAAATTTGCCTTGGATGATTTTATGAGAGCTCTTAGTTTTTACTTATAATGATCAAAGGTGTCTTACCTTTCAAGGATTTTGCTCTATCTTGTAGTAGCTTCCTCCTTTTGTTGTAGAGCTTGTTTATGGCTGGGGTCCACCAGACTGGACGCTTGCCTTTGGTACAGAGAGTCTTAGTTTTGTTTGGGATTGCCTGATCCATGCAGTCCTGTAGGTGCTGGTAGAAGGCATTTGTAAGTGATTCAGCGGTTTGAGTAATGTTTACCACTGGCTCAGGGGCCTTAAAGGAGACCACACTAGTTTTTAGAAGTGTGAAATCGGCTTTTGAGAAGTTTTTCACTGTGGTCTTTTTGTTTCAGGTGGGGCGGGATGAGGACCTCCAGCGAGATTAGTTTATGATCTGATCTCACCAGTGAGGGGTATACTTCCGGTGTTGAACATTTTGATCCCATGTTCGTGATGATGAGATCAAGTATGTTTTCACCTCTTGTGGGGATGGTGACTAGTTGTTCCATGGCATTTGAGTTTATGAACTCCAGGAATCTTTGGGTTAGAGTGTTCGGGCTTGAGTAGTGTTCCCAGTCTATATTAGGGTAGTTGAAGTCACCTAGTATGATGGTGTTTGGAGATACATTTATCCCTCCAATGTTTTCAGGAAGGCCATGTGAGGTTCCTGAGTTTGAGAGGGTGGCCTGTAACATGCTACAAATTGCAGAGCAGTCTTGCCTATGGTTAATTGCACCTGGATGGTCTCAGATGCATCGTCGTTGCCACCAACCTTGAGGTGTGGGTGTCCTTTATGAATATGGACACCCTCCTTTCTTGGTGTTGTCCGGATTTTGGGGCGGAACGTATGATATGAGGTGAAACCTGTTAGTGCTGGGGTGCTCTCAGGAGCCTTGAACCAGGTTTCTGTCACAGCACAGACATCGATGTTCTCCATATTGAGAAGGGCCTCGAGTGCGTGCATCTTGAGATTGAGACTTCTGGCATTGAGCAGCATTACCCTTAGTTTTTTCCTTTTTGGTGTTCTAGGGTGGTAGGTTTGAATTTGAGCCTTGCCTAAAAAGGCACTATGGGGTGGCAAGAGCCTTTGCCAATATCCGGAAGCCCAGGGTGACAGGTGCAAGCCGTCCCTCTGAAGCAGCGTGGCTTGTCCAGCATGTCATCCCAGGCAGACAGACATTGGATCCCCTTTGAATGACACCAGAATTTAAGCCAATTATTAAAGCTGATCATCTTATCACTGTATTGTGGCATCATTCTAGGTGAAGGTAGGATACTGCTCAAGGTCAGGGTCATACCTGCCTGGGCTACATAATCAGAGAGCTCCTCGGCGTCCCTTTTCATGTAGTCCAAGGAGGTGCGTCTCAGGTTGTTGACACCAGCGTGGACAATGACTGAGTCGTACTTGTACCTGCTGTTGAGAGACCTGAGTGCTTGCGTTATGTGGCGGATTCTAGCGCCCGACAGGCAGCTTACTGTGACCTTCTCCTTACTCAGTCTGGTGAGCGGGACGTCAGTGTGTCTGACTATGGAATCACCAATGACAAGTGTGTCTGGCATTTTGTTTGGCCTTAAGGGCTGTGACTGTTTGACACTCTGACTGTGTGGTCTATGTGTTGCATGTGTTGGGTCGTGAGGTGGTATTTGTTTGGGTGTCTGCTTTGGTGGCCTCTGCTGTTTTGGTAAATTTTTGACCAGAGCCTCCGAGTATGTCTTTGTGTGAGTATGTGTATGATTTGAAGTTGTGATGGTACCATGTGTGACTGGGTATGTATTGTGTGTGGTTGCCTTCTCCTCCTGTCTGGTCTTGCCAGTCCTATGTTGAGAGAGCTCAGCCTCCAATTTGGCCGTATAGTTGCATCTCTCGCATGTATTTGTGTTTTGTGGGAGAAGGAGAGGATTGTCTGTGTACATGAGGCAATTGTAACATTGCCTCAATATTCCCAGGTTCACCAGTTGAGCTGGAGAGGACACTAGCAACTGATCCCTCGACATACTAGAAGTAGTAGATAAAGAACTTTCAAAGGACTCCGGGGGAAGTGGGTTCAGTATCAGTACACTAGTAAGTAGCTGGTAAGTTCCTCCTTTATTCCTGCACTCATAGCATATTGTTGTTGCTGTTGGTGTTGAATGGCTGTTTATTCTTAAGTCAATGTTATTTCTTTGTTATTTCAGACAGTAGAGGATATGCACAGTTGACGCTGTCTGCGCAATGACATTCTGCTTGAATTATGGTGATCTGATAGGACTTTAGGAAACCTTCCCGACTCTGTCTGTTAGATTCTGCCTTAATGGAATCTGGTGTTTCTGTTAGCAATTTCTAAAAACGTGTCATAATACACCTGTATTTTATGCTACATTAGTTACATGAAACGTAGAGTGGGTCAAGGCAATGAAGGATATATATGAAAGGAGCCCTTATATCAGTTACTTGTATGAAGAACAACTTAGTATAAACAAAAGTTCTTCATTAGCTATTGGCAATGCGGACAAACTATAGGGAGTTTAAAATGATAACACTAACTGTAGTTTAGCTTAAGTTTCTACATGGCCGTTTATGTTTAGTTATTTAATCCTGTAGTACAGTGGGCTAAGAACATGTAATAATACCTTCAATTATACTTTTAATGCACACTTTATTAACTAAGGATTGTACAGTCACTTTTTGTACTGTAGACTCATTTTTACAGATGTCTTAAACTGCCACACAGCAGAAATGCAACGGCACAACCCACTACATCACCTCCCCCATTTTAACTTGAGCACATTACTGTGTGTTTCATTTGGGGATAATTGGCAAGTCAGAGTTCATCTGATAATATACTTTAAAACCCACTATTACAAAATAAATCAGAATACTGGAGACTCATGCAGTTTTACAAGTTCAGACAATGGGATGGCTTACTGATCTTTTACAAACATCATAAGTTTGGCAAAATGTCTGGTATTTGTGTCTTGCCATTAGATGTGACATTGTCAACTACTGTCTTATGTTCCACAATGCATAAATTTTCCCCCTTACTATCCACAGCTCATGAACATGGCCAAGACCACATGAGGAGACCATGCATATCTCTACGTTCTGATATTTTCTGCAGCAGCTCTGACTCACAACATGGATGAAGTGAGGTGCCACAGCAGAATTAGAAGCAGGACCACAATTTACTGTTTAGCATACTGGAAACTATTTGCTGTGGTTGGGCAGGATATTTCTGAACAGATAACACTTTCAGGAAAGTTTGCTTTCTAATACAAGTTAACAAGCTGAGTGATCAAAAAGTGTAATGATTGCTATCTGACTTGTGTGTCCATATCTCTGCTATACATTTATTTTTGCTTGTCTTTTAAGTTTATACCAAGGATAGAAGAAAAGCAGTAGTATGTCGCCCTGATAATATTACTTGATTATATGCAGTACTGGTGAACACACCTGCACCATACTTAAGAGCCACTGACACAAATGTGTCTGCACTGTTGAGAGATGTGCCACTACGATTTGCATCAAACTCTACTGTAAAGAAAATGTGGCATGTCAATTATTGCATACAAAATACGTGTGAATGAATATAGTAAGTCATATTATATGGTTAACTAGATACATCATGGGCCATATTCAGTGGGGTCAGAGAGCCCACATGATTGATTTTCTTAAAATAATCTGGTGTAAAACTGCAGTTTTGAAATAAATGATATAAATGCAACACTGAGGAAATACTTCTGCTCTGATTTTATTTTTTCCCTATAAGCTGTCCAGCTTCTTTTACATTTGTTGAAAATAGAAAATTGGTTAGATCAACACAAAATCCGATGGTGTGTGCATGTGTGTGTGTTTGTGTGCGTGTGCATGTGTGTGTGTGTGTGTGTGTGTGCGTGTGTGTGTGTGTGTGTGTGTGTGTGTGTGTGTGTGTGTGTGTGTGTGTGTGTGTGTGCGTGGGTCCAGAAAGAACCCCAAGAGTAGAGGTAAGAGCTGCAGCCAAAAGAGACTGTTTCCACAGTGTACGAAAATGTGATTCAGAGACATAGGGTCTTAGGTATTCACTAGGCTATTGATCTGTGAGGATCTTAAGAAGCCTAGCCTTGCATTCCTACTGTAATTATTAGCCCTTATGTTTTGCTATATGAATATTCAAAGACAGGCCACAAAAGTATATGTTGGATACTTTAATGCTTCCCCTATTCATGAGGGCCTACTACTAACTTGTGTTGTGGCTGAAACAGATCTGCCAACCATCTCACATGTACAGTTAATGTTTGTTTGTTTCTTTCTTTCGGCTTTTCTCGGTTAGGGGCTGCCACAGCGGAACTCCGGTCCGCTAACGATTGGCAGTAGATTTTGACGTGCTGGCTTGCCGGGCCTAACACACAACCTTCAATGAAGGAACACCCATTCACGCATGTCGCCACACAGAAGACGCTCTAACTGAGAATCGAATGGGCAACGTCTAACTGTGAGGTGGCAATGCTACCGCAGCACCACCACCGCAGCCTCACCTGTACAGTTAATACAATTCACAAATCACTGGTGCTAAACTACAGCTGAATGTCCATTCATCCAAGTTACACATGAATGGAGTGAAAGAAGTACTCTGCTTTATGTTAAGGGGATGGGATGCCTGTTCCATAGATGGGGTATTCTCTGTGATATGTACCTGTTCCTCTAGCATGTTCTGGTAATCTAGCAAAAGAACTTGAGGTCCCTTGTGTGTTTGTTTCTGATACCAATGGACTTCCTAATGTGTAATAGGTCTGAGAGAAAAGGATTTGTTGAGGGTTTATACATGAGGCAAAGTTTGTCTCTTAATAATCTGTATGATACCAAGAGGAGAGACTTTGAGATGCTCTGCATAGCTTTTATGATTTAGGCCCTTGATTTTTATTTAGTAAAAAAGCATTGTGGTTGTTCCAGCTGTCATAAATGTTTGCAAAGTTACATACTGAAAAGATAATCATACTCAATGATTGGCTTAATTAGTACCAAGTACAGAGGAACAATTACTTCCTTGAATCCGATCACCATATCCTTCGATATAAGCTGTGCATGGAAAAAGGACTTCCTTGCAATAATGGATACATGGTGATCAAAGGACAGTTCATTGTCAACATAGGTTCTCAGATCTCTAACTACAGGATCAGTTTTCAGGGGGGTGTTGCCAATGTGGTAGTTGCAAATGGAGTCATGCTTGCCAAAGGATACAACTGTACATTTCTTGGTATTTAGTTTCAGTTCATAGTTTTGGCATCAACCATTGTCTGGGACAGGCCTTCATGTAGGATCATGATGTCCTCTGTGGAGTTTATTATGGCAGAAATAAAGCTTTCGGGAAATAACCCTTCCTCAGTATTCCTGAAGGGTTATTTCCCGAAAGCTTTATTTCTGTTAATAAAGTGAGCATTCTTCTATTTATTCATTTTCTTTTGTTGAATTATGGTTAAAAGGTTTAACAGAATTAAGGTACAGTTGACCTGTGCTTTGTGAGTTTATTATGGTACCAAGTTTGCAGTCATCTGTAAACTAGGTCAGTCATGATCCAATAACATTAGCTTTGAACTGTGAGAAGTAAATGTCAGTGATCCATGCCTGTATCAGAATTATTCTCTGTCATTTTCTCCATACCATTATTCATTCCATTGGCCTCCATATGACCCATTGTTTCCTTCCTCAGTTAATGTAGCACCCCACATCACCATGGAGTGGATATTTCCTCCATATGACGCACTCATTCCCCTATATCACTTAATGTAGCATCCCACATCACCATGTAGGGGGCATTTCCTCCATATGACCCACTCATGCCTCTGGTCTCTCTTAATGTAGTAACCCACATCATGCAGGGGATATTTTATCAATCAATCAATACATAAACAAATAAATAAATACATAAATACATACATGCATAAATAAATAACTTGTTTTCCAGGCAGTAGGAATGAGCGTTGGTTGTCAGATGATTGCCTAGTATGCTTAGAGCTTTAAGAAGAGGAGTGAGGTATAGATTTGAAGATGGAGCAGATCTTGATGAATACATTTGACTTTAAGTGTGAATGGAGCAGCAGAATAGGGAAGGGACCTCTTCCAAATACTGATGTGGTGCCTAACAGGTATTTGCTATACCTCTAAACATTTAATTTGATCCCTTGTGGTAGGAGAAGATAATGTGAGGAAGAGATTGCATAACCTCCCAGTGTCAGTTCCAGTCCATACTCAGACATGATCAAGTACCCTGTCCACCAGTATCCAGGTCATTATATAAAGAAACTGCCCTTCCTTCCTTTATTTATTATCCTTCAATAAAGGAAACAAGACATTCTTGACTTTTGCATAATTTCTCAAACCTCCCTTAAATACTTACTTCCTAGAGCTGCAACACTGACATTACCTAGACTGAAGGGAAGATTTGGTTTGACTGGTAGGGGATGACTGTAAAGTGAAGCAGAACATTTAATTTTTTTTTATTTTGGGGCTTCCAACAAGTGGTAGGATTTTTTTAATAAGATCATAAAAGGAAACTGTTCTCCTTTGTGATCTTTTTTATTTTATTTTTGTTTGGTCTTTGGAAAGTGTTTCAATATGTCAGCCATGATGTATTGATTCAGTGTTTTTGCATTTTGGTCACTTACCAAAAACCTACTTAGCCATTGTACAGATACTGCTGATGTTACAATAGTACTATTTGTAGACAGTAAACGCTGTGCTTGTCTCAGTTGGCATTGGCTAGCAGGTCACACTTTACAAATGTAATCAAACAGATAAATAAAGGTGGCTGTAGGAAGCAGCCAGATTATTATGCTTTTGTTAGTCTTTCCTTCATTTCAGGTGGAAGATATGGAAAAGATTCAGCAAAGAAAGTTGGTGGAGTTTCTCAATGCTAATTCTCTTTGCAATGACTGACAACAATGCTTTACATAACAACATTCTTGTCATCCTAACTTTGTCCATTTCTCTGACTGGACCATGACAGGTATGGATAAAGGGAGTACAGTAGATATGATGCATCTGGACTTCAGCAAGGGCTTTGACACAATATATCCCTCACAAGGCTGATAGAAAAATTAGAGTAAATGAGGTGGGGCCCAAACTGTGAAGCTGTATAGAAAATGGCTGTCTTACAGAAACTAGGGGCAACTGGCAGACAGTCAATGTATGCATGGCCCTCTCTGTCTGAGATAAATGTCAGCACCAGCCTCTATACAGTTCCATGTATATATAGAAACTGGTACTGCAGACATTTTGATTGAAAACCCACCTCTACCTGCCAGGGCTGGCCTTAGCAGCCTAGCCAAAAATGTTCTGTGATATTCATTAATTCAACATGTTCTATATAAGCAAGACTGCCCTCTGATAACTGTAGAGGAAACAAACTGCATTAAGCCATTTGAATCCTAGATGACCTGAGGGGCATTTTAGAGTTTTTATTTTTAACAACATTTTAATCCACTGACTGCCTGAACAAAAACATGATCAAAGAAAGAAACAAACAACGTAACTCTTCAGCTTTGTTTTTTTCCTACAGCCTTTCAAAACATCTTAACTGGCCAACACTATACTGTAATAACTGCATTGGAAATAGCTGTATCAAGCTGTGGGATTGGGAGCTGCTAGACTCCTAGAAGTTAGGATATTGTTAGATGCTCTGAGATGCATTTTAGAGGGTTTTTTTTTAAACCTTTTCATCCAAAGATGGCCTGAATGAAAACAGTGATTAAGGAAAGAAGTCTTATTCTTCAATTTAGCTTTTCCCTGCATCCTTCCACGCACTCTAACTGACCAAAATGATCCTTGTAATAACTAAATGAGGCTACAGGTCTGGGGGCTGCAAGGCACTAAGAAACCATTGGATTATAGAAGCTCTGAGATATATTTTACAGCTCCCCCAACCTTTATACCCAATGATAGCCTGAACAAAACCTATGCATATGAAAAAGAAATTAAATTTAACTTTTTATTTCATGAAGAAATTATTTGAATTCAAGTTTTCATGATCAAAGCTGACCAAATACCAATTCAAAATAAGATGAGAAGACAAATGTTTGTGAAGATACATATGCCATATCAAGGAACAGTACCTGTCCCCTACCCCCACCTCGAACACATACTCATTTTCTGTGTATCCCCCTCTGGTGTTAAATTGGGATTAAAATTAAAGCTACTTATATATGTTAACTCCAAAATGACTGTAGCCTGGAATGTGGGGAATGATCTGAGGCAAACTATATGTTGGCCCTCAGAATTACACCAGGAAGGTCAGTATTATACCTACTATTTTACATGCATATATGGATACAAGCATGGACATGTGAGTGTGTGTGTGTGTTTACGGGAATGTAAAATAACCTGACAAATGACCTCATGGTTTATGTAGTGCCTTCAACTGCAGTTACTGTTTTGTTAAGGACTCCATTCTGATCACAGGTCATTATCTTTGTGGAAGTTGCATGGTCTCTCTCTTTGTCTGCAAGTCCTTGCTCCAAAATATTAAGCTTTATCAGCTTCTCCAAACTGGCCATACAGGCACTAATCTATACAGTGTATTTTTTATAGCATATATTATGGACAGAAGTAAGTTAAAAAATAAAAAAGACAGCTGGTTGCACAAGACCCAAGATAAAAAAGTACCCAATCCTGGTATGTGCACTGGTGCCAAGACTGGAAAAAAATGACAACGTAGAATCATCAACATACGGAAACATTCCTACAATGGGGTTAGGTCAGGCTCAGAGGGAAGATGGTCCCCCTGTTGTAGAAGGAAGCAGTAGTTCACAAAAAACACAAAAACTGAGGCTAAAAAGAGCCACAATGATGAAGGGGTGGACTACTGAGGATAAGAAAGAAATTATGTATTGTTACTATCACGCAAGAAGCCCAGCATTTCCAGATAGAAGATATTCAAAAAGATTAAGAAAGAAATTATAGGAAAGAAAAATACTTGCACAAAAAAAAAAACTGTCAAAAGCTTCAAATGCAAATGTGTGTTCATTAATACAACAGATCCATGAAAAAAACATTATATAGAACAAGAAACTTTGGGCCATTTTGAAAAAGAAGTGACTGAGGAAGTACAAAAATATAAACAAAAAAACCTAGAGATTTTTGAAAGGTATAAAAAGGAAACATGGACATAGAAATGAAAGAGAGATCTGATATGGTGCAGTATTTATGCAAAGGAGAAAGCCAAACTAATCGATGCAAATGAGCAGCTCCAAAGATATTTGAAGAGAAATACAGACAAAGGCACTCAGATATGGAAAATTTCACAATAAAAAAATAAGATCACAAAAGGGGAATGTAGAATGAAAGATTATTTATTTGATTTATTTATTTTTATTTTACATTTGTTTGCCGGGTTAGTCTGACTGAGCCAGTGGCTCCTTTTCAGCAGAGATCTGGGGGAGGGGCAAAAAAGGAAAAGAAGAAGTTATCAGAATGAACAAATAAAATAGATATACATAAACAGAATAGAAATAAGATAAAATACACATTAGCAAAAAAAAAATATTGTAGTAAAAAAGTAAAAAAACAGGTATACCAGTATGCACTAAAACCTTGTACAAAGAAAAATCAACCATGCTATATATACATATGAGTACTGGTAGATACAAGAAGTTTTCTTGGACAGAGTAAAGACAAGTTGTATAGCAGCATAGAGCAATATGGGGTGATATAGGAACAAAGCCAGATGTTGGCTAGATGTTCTTTAAGAAGTAGTTTGAATTTAGAGCTGGAGGGGGTATTAAGAATGAGTTCAGGATTGCAGTTCCACATTTTTACTATTTTACATGAAATAAGGATTCACCAAAGGAGTTATTAGCTTTATTAACTTGTAATAGTAGTTTATTAGATGAGCGGTGGGAGCAAATAATGTTCTAAGGATGTACTAAATGTGTTGGAGCAGGCCATGTGTTAGGTTGGTATAAGATGCTGTGGGCAATAGCTAGCTGGTTAAGTGTTAATAAATTTGGAAGTTCAAGCCAGCATAATTGTTTTAGGACAGTACAGTGGTGGATTCTATTGTGTAGGCTGGCAGCAAAACAAGTGATTTTGTGGTAGCGTGTCTCAAGTTTAGATTGGTCAGTCTTTCTGTGATTTGAGAAAATGGGTGAAGCATATCGTAGAGTAAAGAGAGGTATGTCCTGGCAGTTGCTTGTCTATTTGATGAGTTGAGGAATGTTCTAGACCTATATAGACATCCGAGTTTAATATGTACTTTTTTTAATGGTGAGGGCAATGTGTTTGTCATATTTCAGGCCACAATCTATTGTGATACCAAGTAATTTTGTGCTATATCTACTGGTTCAGTTATAGTTCCATTGGATGAAAGTATGTGCATTGATGACAGGGAATATGGGGGTTTGTTATTTGAAAATATCATAAGCTTAGTCTTATTTGGGTTTAATATGAGTTGTCTTATTTTTAGGAGAAGTTCTATGTCTGTGAAAGCAGATTGAGTCTTGGATAAAAGATCTGGTAGGCAGGAGGCTGAGCAGAAAATAATGGAATCATCTGCATACTGTATAATTGTGGAATGGGGAGAGGATGAGCTAAGGCTGTTTGTAAAGATGGAGAACAGTAGGGGGTCAAGAAAACAGCCCTGTGGGACTCCAATAGTGATGGGTAGAAGAGTAGAGATTTCATTTTTCCATGTCACTGATTGTTGTTGATCAGTCAAATAGCTGTGGAACCAGGTAATAGAAGCTAGAGAGAGATGAATAGATGCTAAGTCTAATAGTAGTTTTTGATGTGATACAGTGCCAAATGCTTTTGACATATCTAAGAAGATGGTATAGACAAGTTGGTTACTATTTTTATGGTGATTGATTGTGTTTGTGAAACTTAAGAGGGCTGTGGTGGTACTGTGTTTAGGTCTGAAACCATGTTGGGAGTTGGAAATTAGGTTGTTTTGTATGAGGTGGGACAGCAGTTGAGAGTGTATGAATTTTTCTAGTATTTTGCTAAGAGGGGAGAGTATGGCAATGAGTCTTCTTCTTCTTCTTTCGTCTTTTCCCAGTTATGGGTCGCCACAGCGGATCACCTGTCCGCTCATGATTGGCAGTAGAGTTTTACGCTGTTGAGTTGCCAGCCCGGCGCCCAACCTTCCACGGAAGGCACACACATGCACACACTCACGCCTAGGGCCAGTTTATAGTGTCCAATCCACCTACAGCATGTCTTTGGAATGTGGGAGGAAACCCACGTGACCACAGGGAGGACATGCAGACTCTGCACAGAAGGCACCCCAGACGAGGTTCGAACTGGAGAACCTCTTGCTGTGAGGTGATAACACTAACTGCTGCACCACCATGGCCACCCAAAGTATGGCAATGAGTCTATAGTTGGATAACTCGCTGGATTGACCACCTTTGTGTAAGAGTATTATATAGGAAATTTTCCAGAGTTTTGGTACATAACTTTCAATGATTGAGTGATTTATTAGTATGAAGATAGGGTAGGAGATATAATCTGATGCCAGTCGAGGAAATTCTCTTGGGAGTTGATACAGCTAGTCTAGTGGGTTTCAGTTGGAGGAAGAGTTTTTTGATACAAGAAGTTGGTACAGGCTAAAATGAGAAGGTTGTGGGTAGGTGATCAGCCATTGAAGGAATGATAGGATAATCTTTGTTGTAATTGTTAACTAAGGCCAGAATTGAGTTAATGAAATGTGTTGAATTGGGTTGATGTGCTTATGTTGGGGTTTAAATTGCTAGGAGAGAGGTTATTAGTTTGTCCAGGATTTAAGAGTTGTTTGATGGCTAGCCAGAATTTTTGTGGATTGTTTTTATGTTTTTGTTGTAATGTGGTGTAGTATGTTTTTTTGTCAGATCTAATCAGTTTCTTAGCTAGCTTGTGCAGTTGATGGTATTTGTGGAGGGAGGCTTCAGTTTTGCAGGTTTGATATGTGTGCCAAGCTTTATCTCTTTGTTTCATAGTGTTTATGTGTCTGTTGTTAGCCTGGGTACTGGTGTAGATTTGCAGTGTCTTCTATGAATAGGAGCAAGGGTGTCTAGGATGTTAAGGAAAGAGGTATTGAAATATGCAGCAGTCTCATCCAAGGAAAGTTGTTTCAAAGGGGACCAGTTGTGATGTTGCAGGATATAGTTGAATGTATCTGTGGAGAAATGTTTTTTTGGGTGGCTATATTTATAGATAGTGTTTTTGTGTAAGATAGTTTTGTGTCTGATAAGGTAGGTGGGGGAGTGGTCACTTAGGGAGTCAGGAAGGCAACCAGATTGTGACTATAGGTGTGGATAATTGGAGAGTACTCAGTCTAGTATTGAGTGTCTATTGCTGTGTTTGTCAATTTGAGTTGGAGTGGATATGAGTTGAGTAAAATCAAAAATGTTGATATCATTGGTGGGTTTAATGGAGATGCAGGTACCACAGTCTAAGTTAAAGTTGTCTAGTATGACTGTTTCGTGATTTAAGGTAGAGGATGCCAAATTAAGTAGGTTTTCTATTAATTTAGTATTGTTGCGAGGGGGAAGATATACTGCTATGATTATGATGGCCTTATTTAGGTTAAGTTGAAGACATGAGATGAGAATTTCCAGGTCAGAGAGTTGGGGTGAGTTAATAGGAAGATGCTGTATGTTTAGATAGTTTGTATATATGAGTGCCACTCCTCTGCCATGTTTGTTGTTTCTGTCAGCTCTGAGAATTTTATATCCCTGAGGTAGAAATTCTTCACTTTTGTTATTGTTCTTGAGCCAGGTCTTGGTAACTGTTGCAAAATCAGGGGTGTAAAGTAAAGGGTAGCTTGAAAGTCAGATGATTTGTTAAGTATACTTTTGATACTGATGTTTAGAAAAAATAGGCCAGAGTTAGTTTGAGTTATGGAGGTGTTGGAAAGTTTGAGTTAGGTTGTTGGAGAGGTGTACAGATGGTTGGGTTGGGGCCTGGATTAAGATGGATATCACTGCTTAGATGTAGCAGGTAAGATCTGAGTAAAAAGCAGAGAGAGTGTGTTTTGCTGACTAGGTAGTATTTGTGTAGGATGTCTGGGAGTATGTAGCTGGTGAAATATCTTAGTGTGAATAGGTGGATGGGTGTGCTTTCAATTAATTGTGAAGATATGTTAAAGTGGGTGAGTAGTAGGGATGGAGTAGAGTGTAGGTGAATGGTGGGTGAGTGTGTAGATAAGATTTGGAGGTGGTGGAAAGAGGTAATATGATAGGCTGTTGTGTGGTGAGGGAACAGTAATACACTGAGTAGCTACATACTGTGTCGAGCCTGGGGAACAGGGTTTTATAGTGTATAATAGTGTAATATGATGAGTTAGAGTAAATACAGCTGCACTATTATGCGAGAGTGTAGCATGTTTGATTTCAGGGTTAGTAAAAATGAAGTGATGATTAGTGAAAACATAGGGTAGAGTGAAGAGTACCGATGCAACTGTGTGAGAAGGTGTGGTATTGTTACGTGGAATAATGTAATGATGATGTAAATAATTATAGGTGTTTGGTGTGATATGGTGGGTGTGGTGACCTTAGTATAAAGTAATTGACATGGGGGTGTGTGGGAATGGGGGTAGGGTAGGGGAGAGCACAGATAGTGAATGGAGCAGGTTGAAACCAATCACACACTTTGCATTGACAGCAAAAAGCAATCTGATTGTTTTTTGGCAAACTTAGGTAAGTGCACAATTAAAAGAAGAGACAGGTTTAAGCAATAATTATACAGTCCTGTCTCAGCTGATTCAAAACAGCATTAAAATATAGAATAACAAAAAATGTTATAAGTAAATGTAATTGTAGAAGAACAGGAAGGCTACAAAATATTGTGAGTGAAGGGGAAATATAGCATTAGCGAGGGAAAGAATATCACAACCCCAGCCACTGATCAAGCCAAAGTGCAAATTAATAAAACAGGTACAAATAACAGCCACTGATTGTCATGGGAACAAAAGGAAATACATTGGTGACTAAATGCACTTCACTGTTGTTGCCGTGATTCTATGGAATATATTTCAAACTTCAGCAGGCAGCATTTGTAGTGTAAGAAAGTTAACTTGAAAGATGAATGTTCTTGATAGGTGGAAGGAGGTAGTGCTAATAGTTATATTGGTGACTGAATACTCTTCACTGATGTTGCAGTGATTCTATTGTATTTATTTCAAACTTTGACAGGCAGCACATTTAGTGTAAGAAAGATTAACTTGGAAGAGGAATGTCTTTGATAGACAGAAGGAGGTAGCGTTAAAATGTATCTTTAAGGAGCGAGAGAATAAAGAACATTAGAAGGATGAAATACATGAGAGGAAAGTTTCAACCTTAATAGCTTTCTGCAGATTGCACAATCAAATCTGGGAAACAATATGTAACAGTGAAATACAAATCCAAGTAATTGCCAGGTACCTAAAAACATTCTGCATGCTAAATCTACCATACCACATAGCTGTAAGGTTGATAATATAACATAATATTGCAAGGTCTCACAGTACCCACATTTAACAATATGAACGTTTGTCAGAGGAATCACATGTAAGCAGTCAAGATATTGTAAGTTACTTAATATTGATTCTCTGCTTAATATACTACTAAAGTTTCACTAATTCAATTTCTGCAAGTACTAGACATCTTAGGTTAGGTACATTGTGTAGTTAAAGTAGACATGTAGACTCATGACACAAAGATATGCCAAAGCTCCACAAGTCACCAACATTAGTTACTTATACTTTACAGGAATATTGAGAGCATTTACTAATAGGAATAGTCATTAATGGTGGAAATAGGTGTAATTACACATTTTTTCATACATATATCGAACAAAGTATAAAATACATACATTTGGTAAGCAGAACAAGCATGGGTTGAATCGAGGGCCGAGATCTACACAAATATTGTATTTAAAAATGGTATCCACCACAGCTGACAAATTAAATAACCTTGGCAAGGATGTCAAGGGGGGAGGGCTAAGAAAAAGGGGGAGAGTTATGGCAAAAAACAACAACAGTAAACCAATCACACATTGACAGCAAAAAACAATCTGATTGTTTTTTGGCAAACATAGTTATGTACAGAATTAAAAGAAGAGAGGTTTAAGCAAAAATTATACAGCCTTGTCTAAGCTGATTCAAAACAGCGTTAAAATGTAGAATAACAAAAAAATTTATAAATAAATGTAATAGGAGAACAGGAAGGCTACAAAATATTGTAAGTGAAGGGGAAATATAGTGTTAGCGAGGGAAAGAATATCATGACCCCAGCCATTGAGCAAGCCAAAGTGCAAATTCATAAAACAGGTACAAATAGCCACTGATTGTCATGGGAACAAAAGGACATAAATTGGTGAATGAATGCTCTTCGCTGTTGTTGTTGCCGTGATTCTATGGAATATATTTCAAACTTTGGCAGGCAGCACATGTAGTGTAAGAAAGTTAACTTGAAAGATGAAAGTCTTTGATAGGTGGAAGGAGGTAGCGCTAATAGGTATATTGGTGACTGAATGCTCTTCACTAATGTTGCGGTGATTCTATTGTATTTATTTCAAACTTCAGCAGCAGCATGTGTAGTGTAAGAAAGATTAACTTGGAAGAGGAATGTCCTTGATAGTTTGAAGGAGGTAGGGCTAAAAGGTATCATATATAACATAATACGAGTCAGTCTTCCAGTTTATCACTTGTTCATTTGCCTCTCCAAGTAGCCACTGGGTTTCAACATAAAAAGATTATCTAGGCTTGTAGAAATTAAATTGTGGCAGTTCAAGGAGCACTTAGTTCAGGGACAAGTGTAAGAGTGAAGAAAATAACACAGTTATTAAAAGTTCTGAAAGGTTTGTAAAGTAGAAGTTAGACAAACAGAAGCTGAAGTTATGGAATACCTGCAAAGGTTAGTGTAGAAAGTCTTACACAGGTTATGTCACAGCATGATGGAGCAATGAATCCCCAAATTAAGGAGAAATTGGTAGAACAGGAACAGCTCCTGACTTGCAACATGAAGATACTCTACAGCCTTCAGAGGGAAACCAGTTCAAAAGTTCAGTTGGAGTTGCACAATGAGGACAGAAGCTGAAACAATGGCAACTCTTGACATAGTAATTGTTGTGGAATGATAGACCAGTGAGTTCCCATATGAAAGAGCAACAGATGACACCGGATGTAGTTGAAGATAATATGTCACAAAAAGGTGCTCTGGAAATTTCTGTAGAATGCCCACAGAAAATGGAAAACAAAGAATGTGCCCTCAGGTTAGAAGAAAATGGTCTAAGGGAAGTGTTGTTTGATTTAATAGAGCTAGATAGTTATATTAAGATCGGGTCTATATCAGAATCTCGAAGTCTGACAATATCGAACACGATATTGTTGACACGAGATTACTGAAAGTGCACAACATGGAATGTTTAAATGGAAATCTCTGTAAGGGGAGATTTCCATTTACTTCAATGTTGTGCGATCTCGGAATTGGTATATTTAAGTAGCGGGGGGGTGTGGGGGGTGCAGCCCCCCACATGGGGGGTGCAGGGTGGCTTGCCCCCCTGCGCAAATGCTTTAGTTTAATTTTCTTGTTTTAGTAATTTTTTATAACCGTTCGATGGTTTAATACTTCGATGCATAAAGTTTGATCTTTATGCATTCGAAGTATTAAACCTTCGAGGTTATAATATAGGCCCATTAAGATCGATTACAAAAAGTTAAGAAGACCCACAGTATTCAAGACTATCAACAGAAATTCATGTGCTATATCAGATAGAAATAGGATATATTATTGTGCAGCTAAATTAATGACAGATAAAGTCTTACCACAAAAAACACAGGGCAATAAGAGAAAGGAAGGGAAGAAATCAAATGCCTTCATGGAAGTATTGAATAGAGAAAACTATAAGGCAATTAAGACAAGATGTGTCACTGTTAGAAGAGTATAGAAGGGGAAACAGATCAACAAAATACTTAGAAAGATAGCTGTGATAAAAGCAATGCACAGTAACAGAATAGACCAGGATCTGTCATACATCCAGAGGCGTACTAATGTGTGGGTAGACGATAGAGTCCACCCCAGGTGGAAGCAGTAAGGGGGTTGCAAACTTCTGAACTGGAGTTCCATTTTTTACTAGATCCAGATCCTGTAAGGGCATTCTTCTTTAAGAATGCCTCTCAGTCTGTTTGTCGATACATGCACCTCTTGCTTACTCCACGGAATTTAAATACGTACATGTTTTTGTGATATCCTAGTTAGGATGTCAGGTTAGTTAATTTCCTCAGGCTCAAACTCTCTACTTTGGTTACAGGAAGCAATAGCCTGAATCCTTTATACCAGCTACCAAACTACTTTCTGTGCATTTTCAAGGAACTTAGTTTCAGTGCATTTTCAAGGAATTGTGAGCTTCAAGGAAAGATAAGTTTACTACTGCTCATGCTGTCAGTTTTTAATGTGCAACTGTTTTGTTTAGCAAATGATCATGGCACACTAGGCAGAATTCTTTCTTTTGATGGTTCTTCTCTCACAGCATGTAAATGGGTTGCTGATACTGTGTTGAACTTTAAGGGGGTGGTGGTGCTGCAGGCCTGAGCATGTCCTCCTTTGGAAGAGATGCCTAGCAACTATGAACCTGTTGCAAGTTTGCTATCCTTTCCTTATTGCAATATTACCAGCTTATCATTTTTTTTATGCAACATAGACAATTTATTCTTCAAGAACAGCAGGCACTGAATTTGTAGATGAAACACTGAAATATAAAGCTGTTAGCTAGCAGCAACCTCTTCAGTCATTACAGATCTGTTTAATGTGTAATTATGCAGATTTTTTTTCCTTCTGCAGAGATTGTGCATATTGAATGATATTGGTGGATTGTAATGACAGAAGTTTGAGTGGCATTTTGTGGTTGAAATGTTCTGAAATGAGCAGTTTTGTCATTATCGGGTCATATGTTTTGTTTCATTGTTTACTTGAAAAAATGTTCAAAACTACAAATTTAAAGTCCACTGCATTAAGTGGTGCTGTTTTATACAAGGAATATAATTTAATGGAATCAGGAAGGTGAATCAAAGAATACATGCACACATGCATGGTCCTAAACATATGTGCAAGGAGCCTATGTTTTGAAAACAGCCCAAAGATAAGCTTTATGTGCCACTGGTCAGATGTATTTTCACTGAATGCGGGTTTCAATGCCATTTCAATGAATGTGAGCTTCAAGGGCAGACAAGTTTACTGTTAATGCTAAGTCTGTTTTCATTGTGAGACTGTATTTTTTTTTTTAACAAATGTCTATCAGTGTTTGTGCTATAAAATTTGAAATAAAAATTTTAAATTAAATCCAAATATCTGTAATTATTGCAGAAGTAAAGAAGAAAATAGTATGTACACTGAGATGTTTGAATAGTGTTTATGGTAACTGGGAAGAAATAACCAAGTAATGGGATACAGGGATTATTGCAGGGGTGGGGGATATTGTGTGCATGTGTGAGGACTAATCCATTACTCTGCCTAGGGCCCCATTTGACCATGATCTGTCTCTGAAGTAAACACTTTGTTTCTTCCTCTTACGTGCATCCATGTGTCCATGCGTGAAAATGTGGTACAGGACTGGAGGAAACTTGGAAAGAACTGCAGACAAGACCAGAGAGATAGAGAGAGACGTTATTTTTAAAATTAACAGCTGCCTTCTAGTTGTACAGTGGTACAATGTAGTAGAGTGCTTTGCAGTGAAAAGTTTTTTTTTTGTTTGTTTGTTTAACTGAACCTGGAGAACTGGATTAATCATGGCAAGTAAACCAGCCAGGGCATTGTGGACTACAGGACTGAAGGTAAGCATTTTTTTGATGTGACTATAACCAGATTTTTCTTTCTTATTTTTTTGGGGGTGGGTGGTGGTGGCTAAGTTACTTTGTGGATGTGTGTGTCTTCATTTATTACATTTTTTAAAGTTTGGCTATGTGTGTGTGTGTGTGTGTGTGTGTGTGTGTGTGTGTGTGTGTGTGTGTGTGTGCATTTGTTTAAATATTTTGAAATTAGATATTTATGTTCTTTTTTGTTTTCTTTGTATTCTTTTGCCCTCTTTGTTTTGGTGGGATACAGGGTAGCCAGCTGGGCTGTGGATTAAAATAACTTGGCCTTTCACTTACTCAAGTTAAATGTTGCCGTTAAGTCTGGCAAGTGAATAATGGTGTTAATATTGGAATTTTCTCTTTCTTTTGAGAGGGAGGTGGCCAGCTGTGCTGTGTATGAATGTAACTTGTCCTTTTCACTTGGTCAGCTTAAATTCCACCCTTAAAGTATATTTCTGTGAATAAATCTGAATATTTATGCTTCTGGGAGGGTTGGCAGCAACTTTGTCATTTTCATATGATTTTAATGGCTGGCTAGTGTGTATTTGTGTGAAATAAATTGATTTTGTGGGTGGGGGTGGCTAACTGTGCTATGTGTGAACTTATCCTCTTTATTGTCTCAGCTTAAGGTATGGTATTAAGGGGTGGCTAGAGCACATTTGTATGAAATAAATTGGCATATTTATGCTTTTTTCTTGAGAGGGGGTGGCTAGGTGTGTTTTTGGTGTAATAGCTGGTGCTCAGAAGTTGGGCATTAATGGTTAGTGTGCATTTGTGTGAAATAAATTGGAATATTGTATGAAAAACATTTGAAACTATCCCCTATCCCCAGTTTAACAGAATGATCTTATATTTGCCTAATATGTTTGGTCTGCAAATTACATTCATGTTGTTTTCTTAGCTTATAATCTGCCTTTAGTGTGCATTTGCATGAAATAGGCTGCAATATTTAATCTCTCTGGGTGCTGTATTTGTAAAACCAAGTTAAAACTTCCTGATTTTGCAGAATGCCCCTAAGTTTTTATCATCTTGATTTGTTTCTAGCAGAATTTGGAGTCAACTGTCCACATAGGTTAACAAATCCCAAACTACTGGCTCAGCTCTTAGGGATGTGTTATCAATGTTGTACTCAAATTTCCAAAGGAGACGATAATGCATTTTTGACATTTAGCTTTAGTCCATGATTCTGGTACTTGTTATTTATTTGGGACAAGCCTTCCTGTTGGATGGCTGAGTCTTTTGAGGATTTGATTACTGCTCCTAGCTTGCTTCTTGCTGGCCATTATTTTGTTTAATTTCATGATTATTACAAAAAACAACTGTCATAGAGGAGGAGGTGTTAGAAAAAAAAGCTCCATGGGTGGGGGTTGGATGTGTGTATGTTAAAAAGCAATTCTGCTCTGGGTGTCAAAATGCTAGGTACCCCATTGTGTAAACTATTGCAAATAATATACTAAAGATATCAGCACAGGCAGAAAAACTTAGAAAATATGCAGATAAATTTAAGGAAAAGTACAAAATAAGCAATTCATTGATGACCTAAAAAAGTTTTATAGAGAATTTGGAAACAAAGCAAAAGCAATAGAAATATCACCAAAAAAAGAACTAGAAACATTTTGGAAAATATATATGAAGACCCTGTGGAACATAGTAAATATGCTGAGTGGAAAGAAGAAGTAAAAGAAACAGTTAGACGTTTATATGTACAGGATATGAAATGGATGAAGTAAAGGCGAGAGAAACTGAAACAAAATTAAGAGAATCTCCTAACTGGAAAATCCCAGGCCCAGATGCAATACCTAACTTCTGGCTAAAAGTATTAACATCTTTACATGAAGATTTATCCCGGAGAAAGAACTATATATATGTGCATCCCAAACAGACACCTGCCTAGTTAACAACAGGAACAACAGTACTCCTCTTTAAGAGAGAACCTGCAAGTTATTCTAAACACTATAGACCAATAACTTGCCTTATGACAATGTATAAACTATGTACTGGAATTGATGCAGAGTTTATAGTCATTTAGAAGAAAACTCAATCATGGCAATAAAACAAAAGGGCAACAAAATAAATTCATATGGAACGAAGGATCATTTGTTGTTAAATAAAATCATAATGGAGAATTGTAAGAATAGGAAAAACCTAAGTATGGCATGGAGAGATTGCAAAAAAGCATTGATAGCATCTCACATGCATGAATGAAAGAGTGCTTACCGATGTATGAGATACACCCTACGTTGATCAATTACATTACAGTGACCATGAAACAGTGGCAAACCACTTTGCAGCTAAGGCATAATAAAGGACAAATTATTATTACAGGGATACAAATTCAAAGGGTATATTCCAGGGTGACTCTTTGTCACTGCTGCTCTTTTGTTTTGCCTTTAAGCCATTAAGCTGTCTACTTAACAGGTCATGGTTATAATTTGGCTCTCAGAAAACAGAGTATAAAGACTTTTCTTCTTTTTGTGGATGATTTAACACTGTATAGTTCATAAGATGAGGAGCTGAAAGCACAACTGCAAGTGAACAAAACTTTCTCAGATGATATAAGAATGTCATTTGGTTTTGATAAATGTGCAAAGCAACATTTAAAGCAGAAAAGTTGCAGCACCAAGAAAATATCAGTCTGAGACAGGATGTGATATAAAGGAGCTTGAGCAGGAGGGAGTGTATAAATATATGTGAACTGATGAACCATTGACAATAAGGAGAAGGTTACTGTCAGCTGCCTGTCGGGTGCCCGGATCTGCCACATAATCCATGCACTCAGGTCACTCCATAACAAAGATAAATATGACTCTGTCATTGTCCATGTTGGTGTGAATGACCTGAGATGTACCTCCCTGGACTACATGAAAAGAGACATGGGAGAGTTCTTCAATCTTGTAGCCCAGGCAGGTATGACCCTAGCCCTGAGTAGCATTCTGTCATTGCCCAGAATGATACCGCAGTACAAGGATAAAATGATTGACTTCAACAATTAGCTAAGCTTCTGGTATCATTCTAAGGGGATCCAGTATCTGTCTGCCTGGGAGGACATGGTCGACAGACCACGATGCTTTGCCAGAGATGGCCTGCACCTCTCACCCCTGAGATTCCAGATACTGACTAAGGCTCTTGCCGCCCCTATAGTGCCTTTTTTAGGCAAGGTTCAAATGACTGTATAGTTCATAAGATGAGGAGCTGAAAGCACAACTGCAAGTGATGCAAATGCCCTATGCTGACCGCCTTAAATAACTCCAGCTATACTCTGTCGCATATCGTCTACTCAGAGGCGATCTCTGCTTAACATACAAGGCCATGTCAAACCCAGAGCTGTTGGACATGCTACACTTAAAGAAATCCCAATCCCTCAGAGCTACACGCTCCAGGGATCTAAACCTTGTCATCACAATAAACAAAACATGCTGGAGGGATAGGTTCCTGACCCAGAGACTCCCCAGACTCTGGAATAGATTGCCCATACATGTCAAGCAGAGTGCCTCTTTGGACCTCTTCAAGAGGAACCTTGACGATTGGATGGGAGAAAGGAAATTCACCCCAGGGATCACGTCAGTCGCCCTGCTAGACAGGGGTCCAGGAAAGTAAATAATGTGGGAAGAAATAGCCAGGGAATTGTTATGGCTAGGCTTGTATAGGCCCTAGGGCTGATAGCCTAGTACCAACCTATGAACCTATGAACCTATGACAAATTCACCACCATAACAGAAACAGGCAAGCAAAAACTGCTACTCAATGCTAGAAGTCTAAATCTCAAAATGCACTCCTCGAGGCACTCCTTAAAATTGAAAACATTGATATCTGTGCAGTGACTGAGACCTGGTTCAAGGCTCCAGGGAGCACCCCTGCATTACCAGGCTATAACTCATACCACACTTTTCAGCCATCTAACCTGGACCTGAACACCAAAGATGGAGGTGTGTCCATATTCATTAAGGATATCCACACCTCCAGGCTAGTTGCTCAGCATAACGCATCTGAGGTTATCCAAGTGCAACTAACTCTGGGTAAAACTGCGATCCAAATTGTAGCTTTCTACAGATCCCCCACCATGCCGCAGGATTTCAACTCCTCTTTTCTTGATATACTGGAAAATATTAGGGTTTAACCAAACACCCTTATAATGGGCGATTTCAACTACCCCACCATTAACTGGGAAAACTACTCATGTACCAACTCCTTCGCTCAACGCTTTCTGGAATTCATAAATTCCAATGCCCTGGATCAACTTATCCACACCCCAACCAGGGGCAACAATATCCTAGACCTAGTCATTACCAACATGAGTGACCAGTGTTCCACACCTGAAGTCAACTCCTTGCTGGTCAGATCCAACCATAAGCTAATCACTCTAGATATCCACATCCTGACACCAGCCCCCATTAAGGAAACCACAGTAAAATATTTCTCCGAAGCCAACTTCATGCTTCTTAAGACAGAAGTGGTGAACTTCATGACACTCATGCAGATGGATAATACAGTTACAACTGCTGAATCCTACACAAATGCACTCTATAAGCACTTACACGAGTGCATGGATCATGATATCCCAAACAGAACCAAGATGCTATTCTCCAAAAAAAGGAAGCCAATCTGGTGGTCCCCTGCTGTAAACAAACTGTACAACAGAAGGAAGAAACTGTTGCAAAACAGAGTAAAATCCCATGATGGGGGGAGGAGCTCCCTGGTCAGCCTCAGTAAGAAGTTGAGATCCCTTATAAGATCCTCCAAAGCTAGCTATAAAAGCAAAATCGCCACTGATTCTTGGACAACCACACAGCATTCTATAACTATGTCAAGAATCTCAATGGCAACACCTAGATTTGCTCTAGGTTACAGCACAACGGCACAAAAATTACAGAACCAACTGATATTGCCAACATCCTGGCAGATAGGTTCAGTGCTAACTTCACCCCCTCAAGGGCCCATTACTATACAGGAAGAATGCAGAGTCCCTGTAATCACATCTACGCAGGTAAAAGCTGCACTGTCTAAAGCCAGAAATACAGCATCCATGGGACTGGACAACATCCCAGGCTACGTTTTACATAAACTTCAGAAAGAACTGGCTCCCCACCTAAGCAACATGTTCAGTCATAGCCTCACGTCAGGCTTTGTGCCCACTGAATGGCACACAGTAACAGTTATCCCACTCCATAAAGGGGGAGCCACCACTGATCCCGGGAACTATCACCCTATTAGCCTGATGAGCCTGGTCTGTAAGACCATGGAACATATCATCATGGAACTCATAACAAAGACATTGGTAACCTCCAAACTCTGGACCCCACCCAGTTCGGGTTTGTGAAAGGCAGATCATGCCTCCTGAACCTGATTGACTTCTTTGAAGCAGTCACCAAAGCCATAGACGAGGGTAAGGTTGTTCACACAGCTTATCTTGTCCTCACCAAGGCTTTCGACAACATCCCCCATTCTGGAATTATAGCTAAACTCACTAAACTAGGTATAAATCCCTACATCACAAAATGGGTTGCCAAATGGCTCACTGACAGAACCCACACTGTAAAGGTTGCAGACTCCAAATCTGACTTCAAACCAATGACAAGTGGAGTACCACAGGGTTCAGTCCTGAGACCTGTACTGTTTGGTATTTACTTCTGTGAAGTACAGGCTAACACAGAAGGCCTTTGGCTAATGAAGTTCGCAGATGACTGCAAACTAGGAGCCATAGTCGAGTCCCCAAATGATGTGGACATCCTACAGAAGGGCCTCACTGAGACAGATGCCTGGTGTCAGAGCCATGGCCTCAAGCTCAATGCCAAAAAATGCATTGGCATCCCCTTTAGTAAAAACTCTGTACCCATGAACTACCACATAGGCAGCAGTCTACTTAACACTGAATGTGTGATAAGAGACCTTGGGACCCAGGTGGACAGTAGTCTCTCCTTTGATAATCACATTGCCACAGTAGTCAGTAAATCCTTCTACGTGGCACACCTCATCACTAAAGGGTTCTCATCCAGGTAAAAAGAGGTCATTGTTCCCTTCTACCCGACACTCATTAGACCCATTATAGAGTACAATGCCCTTTTTGGAATGTACCTCACAAGACATGTGCAGCAGCTGGAAAGACCACAGAAGTACCTCACAAAGAGGATTACTGGCCTCAAACAGATGCCCTACACTGACCGTCTCAAAAAACTCCAGTTTTAATCTGTAGCATATCATCTACTCTGAGGTGATCTCTGCCTAACATCTAAAGCTATGTCAAACCCAGAGCTGTTGGACATGCTACACCTAAAGAAATCCCAATCCCTCCGAGCAATATGCTCTAGGGACCTAAACCTTGTCACCACAATAAACAGGACATGCTGGAGGGATAGATTCCTGTCCCAGAGACTTACCATACTCTGAAACAAGCTATCCATCTATGTCAAGTAAAGTTCCTCATTAGCACTCTTCAAGAAAAATCTTGATGAGTGGATGGGAAATAGGAAATATACCCTGGGGATCACTTCTATGGCTCTGCTCAACAGGGGCACAGGAAAATAACTTTCATGGGTGGCGTAAGCCAGGGAACCTTGTTGGCTAGGCTGAATTAGGCCCTTGGGCCGATAGCCTAGTACCTACCTATGAACCTATAAAACGTGAACAAATGCAAACAATACTCAGTAAGGAATATTTTTAGAAGACTAAAATTAATACTGAAAACATCCCTGATATCTAGGAACAAAGTCCAAGCTATAAACCAATTTACTGTCCGTGCTTTAACTTACAGTTTTGGGGGTGGTGAATGATTGGCTTCAAAAGGTATTGGATCAGTTGGACAGGAAAACAAGAAAAATGTTTCATGCTTATTAAATGATATAGAAAAATCAGTGTATACTAAAATTATATATTCCTCATTCTGAAGAAGGTATGGGTCTCATCAAAATTGATTACATGTATAGGTCTGCAATCACAGAACTGCATACATATCTGTTGACTTCTCCAGATCCAAATATGGTGAATGTTTTAAAATATGAGGAGAACATGCCTAAGATGACTTCCCTGCTTAGTTTAGCAGAAGCATATTGGCGTCAGCTGGTTATCATGCTAAAAACAAAAGAAGGAATATAAGGTGAAGGATCAGATGAGAAGGCAAGAAATGTGGAAAAAGCATAAATATAGTTGCCAATACATAAAACTCCTGGAACAACCTCATGTTGATCAGGATCTGATGCATAATGGTTAAGGAGAGGTGAATTTAAACCAAAAGATGAAAGGGTAATATTGGCAGCCCAGGATAGTGGACTACATACATGTTGGTTTACTACATCCATTGAACGTATATATATATATATATATATATATATATATATATATATATATATATATATATGTGTGTGTGTGTGTTCTTTGTATTGTTTCATGTGCTAACCCCAAACAACTTTAGTTGTCCATCTGCTGGATTACTTTCAGTATGTTTCTGTTCCTGCAGTCCTGGGGCTTCCACAACTGCACATAATACTCCAGCCAGATGTTAACTGCTTGTAAGTGGAGTAACAGTGTATTGCTTTATACTAATAATGGCACTTGGTGTGCATAATAATTTCTCTAGAGCTCTCCTTCCTGTCTGGTTAACTCATTTGCATTCTTTTAAGTCACTGGATATCAGTGCCTTCCAGCCCCTTGGTGTTTTTGCTGTTGCTGGCAACTACTTCTTGTCTGTAAATTCTTCCCTTAGGTGTTAGTTTGCCAGACATAACAGCTCATATTTCACTGCTTTAAATGCAGACTGCTACAGATTACTCATTTTCCTTTAACTAGTTAGTCCTGCTGTCACATTTTTATAGATGTTTATATTATCTGCAAAGAAAGGTATTTTTTCTTTCAGGCTTTTTTTATACTTTTAGGGGCATGCTGATCGATCATGTAGGACTTTGCTTTAGCCCATAAAACATTGCTCTGTGTGTTGAGTTTTGGAAAAATATGGCATGCAGTAATGCAGCTGGAATACTCTAGCTAAACCACACACACACACACACACACACACACACACACACACACACACACACACACACACACACACACACACACACACACACACCCACACACACACACACACACACACACACACACACACACACACACACACACACACACACACACTCACTGACTGACTTACATAACTGGGAAAATGATGCCATAAAAAACAGATAAAAACATAAAACTGTTTGCAATAATATATAGTTGCCTGGCCTGTCTTTTTAATTTATGTTTCATATTCTTATTCTTAATCTTGTTCTTTCTCTTATTTTTATTATTTTGAACAATGATACAATAGCACAGGGAAAATGTGACTCTTGAATTCATTGTCAACACTAGATAAGAGTGTAACGAGCATGATGGGGATCGGGGCCTGCTATGAATGTGACGACAGTATTATGTATATCACCTGTTTGAAGCATCCCATAAAGAAGTAGCAGTTCAAGTTACTGAGTCACAACTAGTGACTGAAGGGTCTACATCTGAACTGCAATGTTTCCAGAGTAAGTCACAGAGATGATCTTTAAGTCAGGGGTCAGTGAGGTTAGAAGAGTACTCAAATTACTTCACCGAGTGAACTTATCTGTATATGTCAAAAGAAGAAGTTAAGGACTCAAATGAAACTGAAGAACGTACAGGCAGCAAAAATACTACATGAAACTAAACCTAAGATGCAGTATCTTTCAAATGGATCACAGAGATATAAACAATTATGACAACAGCAATCTATGGGAAAAGAATGCAGTGAGCAACTCCCAGAACAGAAGAAAAATGCAATCAAAATAATGCAACTGCTCAAAAAAACTGCTCCACAAAAGTGCAAATATTTTAAACTACTTTACACCAGTTCTACCAATACATTAATTCCAAAGGAAAAAGGTAACCGCATATGTGATTCTGACAGGTTGTTTTGCTTCTTTCTTCCCCTTCCTCCTCCCAACCCATCCACAGTCAAGGCAGTCCTGCTTTTGGGGTAGTACAGGAGATCGTTAAGCTGCCATAGATGGATCTAGCACTAGGATCCCTAGGCAGCTTCTTAGGGACCTGTGCTAGGTGGAGGATCCCATCAATATTGTCTTTCACAAACAACATTATAGTGTTTTTGTTCTAGCTGTGTAGATTAGTGATGTGCAATCACTGTCGCTAAGTTCCATGACTATGCATCAAGAAACAAAAAACAGGGGGGGGGGGGGGGGCTCTGCTTAGATTTTAATATCCTGACAGGAAATATACTTTCATTTTTAGAAAAATCTATCTAAAAGTATATTAAAAGTTAGATTAACAAAGATTCTTTATTATTTTCTAAAAATTAATACATGGTCTAGAGAATTTTTTAATTATTTCTGTCAAGAAGTTTTCTACTGGAGATCTCAGGATGAGCAACTCGAAGAACCCACACCAGGAGAGTGCAGTGAAGAAAGAATTACATCTTATAATAACAAACATCCAAGAACTGTCACTAAAAACATGAGCAACGTGAAGAACCCACACCAGGAGAGTGCAGTGAAGAAAGAACTGCATCTTATAATAACAAACATCCAAGAACTGTCACTAAAAACATGAGCAACGTGAAGAACCCACACCAGGAGAGTGCAGTGAAGAAAGAACTACATCTTATAATATCAAACATCCAAGAACTGTCACTAAAAACATGAGCAACGTGAAGAACCCACACCAGGAGAGTGCAGCGAAGAAAGAACTACATCTTATAATAACAAACATCCTAGAACTGTCACTAAAAACATGAGCAACGTGAAGAACCCACACCAGGAGAGTGCAGTGAAGAAAGAACTACATCTTATAATAACAAACATCCAAGAACTGTCACTAAAAACATGAGCAACTCGAAGAACCCACACCAGGAGAGTGCAGTGAAGAAAGAACTACATCTTATAATAACAAACATCCAAGAACTGTCACTAAAACATGAGCAACGTGAAGAACCCACACCAGGAGAGTGCAGTGAAGAAAGAACTACATCTTATAATAACGAACATCCAAGAACTGTCACTAAAGCATGAGCAACGTGAAGAACCCACACCAGGAGAGTGCAGTGAAGAAAGAATTACATCTTATAATAACAAACATCCAAGAACTGTCACTAAAAACATGAGCAACGTGAAGAACCCACACCAGGAGAGTGCAGTGAAGAAAGAACTGCATCTTATAATAACAAACATCCAAGAACTGTCACTAAAACATGAGCAACGTGAAGAACCCGCACCAGGAGAGTGCAGTGAAGAAAGAACTGCATCTTATAATAACAAACATCCAAGAACTGTCACTAAAAACATGAGCAACGTGAAGAACCCGCACCAGGAGAGTGCAGTGAAGAAAGAACTACATCTTATAATAACAAACATCCAAGAACTGTCACTAAAAACATGAGCAACGTGAAGAACCCACACCAGGAGAGTGCAGTGAAGAAAGAACTGCATCCTATAATAACAAACATCCAAGAACTGTCACTAAAAACATGAGCAACGTGAAGAACCCACACCAGGAGAGTGCAGTGAAGAAAGAACTACATCTTAAAATAACAAGCATCCAAGAACTGTCACTAAAAATGGACAAATTCAAAAACAAAATGGATATTATCAAACAAGAATGCAGTAAACAACTGGAGCTTCTAAATGGAATAGTAAAAAAAACAATCTGAATAGAGTCTTGCCTTAGAGGAAACAGTAACTGACCTAGATACTAGAGTATTAGAAAATGAACATCTCAATGAATTTCTTTTGAAACAAAACACCAGGCTGGTTGAGAAACTGGAAGACCTTGAAAGTGGATCAAGGAGGAATAACATAAGAATATATGGAATTCCTGAGAAAGAAGAGGGTGCTAACATGATTAATTTCCTCAATAAGTGGTTTTCATCAGCACTAAACATGCCTGAATCCCTCTCTTTTGGAATTGAGAGGGCTCATTGGTCCCTGGCAAATCCAGCTTCATCTCTGAGTTCATCTTACCTCAGGTCTATAATAGTTAGATTTCTTTCCTTGCCAGACAAGGACTTAGTGCTGAAATCAGCTTGGACTAATTCCCCTATCAAGATGGGTGAAAAAGTTATTTGTTTTGACAATGACTATACCTCTACAGTCATATCCAGAAGAAAGGAGTGTGTTCCTCTAATTAAGTCCTTGAAAAAAGCCAATATTAAAGCTCAAATTCTTTTTCCTGCAATAATAAAAATCACCTTGCCAGAAGGAGTGAAGATCTTTGATTCCCTACAAGAAGCCAAGAAGCAGTTGAATTTATCCAAAAGAAGAAAATACTGTCGGGCATAGAAGAAATGGAATGGTCATCCCAGAGTTTGAAGAGACAGGCAACAAAAAATGGATGGTCTATGAAGGAAGGAGCAAAAAAAAACTAAGAAACTAAAGGACAAATGAATACATTCCTTCTAATTTTAAATGCTTTGCTTTATGAATCATAATATATTTGATTCTGGAAATTTGCTATGCTGTAATGTGAATCATTTTTATTATTAACTTTCTCTTTTTCTTTCTATATCTACTTCTAATTACTTATAGTACTAAGTATTTAAATAACATTCTCTCTCTCTTCTTCCTTCCTATTCCTTTTTATTACCTGTGTTCCTTTTCTCTATTTTCCCCATTATAAGTAATTTACATAGTTTTTTCTTTTAAATAACTACAAATGATGTATGATGTATGTCTTCTAATTCTTCAGTAATCGTATAATTTGACGTAATACCAAAGTGCATTTTTCTAGTGGGTCAGTGGTGGGGTAACAAGGTGTTTCTGATTAGTGTTTCTAACTAGATGTTTTAGACTCTTTGTTTAGAGACACTTAAACATTAATACAGAACATTAATTGTGTTTTATAGATAGCTAAATATAAGTTTTATATATATATATATATATATATATATATATATATATATATATACTAGGTTCCTTTTTTCCCCCTCTCTCTGGCCTGGTTAACTGGTGGGTAAATGACTGAAATGTTACAATATGATTTCTGATTTGAGGCAGCTGTTGTTGTTTTTCTTTTGGCTTTTCCTGGTTAGGGGTTGCCACAGCAGAACTCCGGTCCACTAATGATTGGCAGTAGATTTTTATGGTGCAGAGGTGCCAGCTTGACACCCAACCTTCAACATAGGCACAGCCATTCACACATGTCTTTCAAACACTACTCGACCACAGGGAGGACATGCAGACTCCACACAGCAGGCGCTCCAGCCGAGAATTGAACAGGAGAACCTCTTGCTGTGAGGCAACAATGCTGCCGCTGCACCACTGCAGCTTATCGATTTGAGGCAGCTGTTGTTACTTCTAAATAGCTATTTTTATATGAAAGGATTAATTTTTTTATGATGTTGATATTTTGTGCGAAAACTAATGGTCTGTGTGACTGTTCTTATTGTGCAGGTTCATGACATGCACTGACAAGGCAGCTTGAGTGTTTTGTTTTTTTTTTTGCTTTCTGTAAAATCTAAAAGCTTCAGGATCTGAATTTCCAATCAAACATGCTTTTTTCTTCACTAGAGACAACTTCTGTTGTACATGAACTTATTTAGATACGTTTTAGCAAGTTTATGAAACTGTAGCTCGAGGAAACAACATAGATGACATCATTTCACCTTTTGAACTTGTTAAATGGCTGTACTTATAATTCTTTTCTCTTGAAATTCTGTTATTCTTCACTAGATACTTTAAATGGTAAATAATTAGTTCTGATAAAAGTGTTTAACTCCTTTGAAAATGCCTATGTTCTCTTATAGATGCATACATTCTACAGATTCAATGATGCTATTAGTAACTAAATGACATCAAGTGAACTTGGAGCTGCATTAGAAAACTCATTATGCATATTAACATCAGACGTATGCTATATTACTAAACCTTTAGTAAGTAAACAGAGGGTTGTGGGGCCCCACTTTTTTCCCCTCTCTCTCTCTCTCTCTCTCCCTTCCTGATGAAAGACGTCAACATAGATATTGTTAATACATATGAGTAATATGTGTATAATTGCAAAATATAATAGTTATGTTGCAATAAGTGTTATAGCTATATATATTCAACAGATCCTTACATAAAAAATGTTAGATGACTGACAAAATGGTTAAATTATCTGATGTTTCTTGAAAGGTCTTGGAAATAATGACAATCATCTTAACATTCAGCTTCTAATGTTTATACATACTTTAATCTGATGTGTATTTCTGACGTATCTATGTATTAGAAGTGCTATTATCATATCTGACATATTCATATAGCTTCAGATATATTAGGCACTCTCATTCTAATGTATATTTCATGGATTCAGATTTCTTTAGTTGCTTTTGTAATGCATTTCTTTTTTGTTTTTATACTATATTCTAAGCAGAGATGGATAATTTGTATTGTTTTGTATTGGAAAGGTGGTGGATGGATGCTTTAGTTAAGTTTTTAACTAAACCAGAAACTTATGTTCATGTATGTGTTTGTAAATAGTTTTGGGTTTTTGAAAGTAGTGCTTAATACAAGTTAAAAATTCCATGATAAGTAAGTTTTCGGTAGATTTCAAGTCAACACAGAAGGAAGGTCTTTCAGTTAGTAATAGCATTCACATTATAGTCAATGGCTTATAAATGTTTATCATTAAATATTAATGGTTTGAACAATAATGTCAAAAGGGCTGCTTTGCTTAAATATATCAAAATGCATAAAGCCCAGATCATCTTTTTTACAGGAAACCCATCTATTAAAAAAAGATCTACAAAAATGCTCATTCAATGGCTATACCATTCTGGCTGATTCATATATTAAGGCTAAGAAAAGGGGCATTCTTATTCTATGGAAAAATACTTATACTATGCAAAGAATTATAGCTACAATGTCAGATAAAGATGGGATGCTAAGCGTGGTTATTTTTGGAAATCAATAGGAAGTATTATACTTTGATTAATACATACTGGATACCAGGACTGAGTATTAAATATGTTGACAGATATCTGGACCTGATTACTTTAAATGCAAAAGGGGAACTTATAGCAACAGGTGATTTTTAACTGCCTATTATCAGGCAATGATACTTCTAAAAATGGTAAAATAAAATTCACATCTCAAGCCAAGAAGTTAAATGACTTTACAAACCAGATGAACCTTAAAGATATATATGGTCTAAGAGAACATTATTCCTTAGTCTATACTCACAATTCATATCGGTTTGGTACACAAACAAACCTTGATAAGGTCTTTGTATCAATTAATACATATACACTAAAATAAGTGCTGTATCTATAATAACATCCACTTTCGAACCATAATGCTATAAACTTTACATTAACTACACATACAGGTGATTAAAGATTTCTACAGAGAATTCTTGCTTACATAACTAAGTTAAATGACTTTAGGGAATGGATAATGAAAGAAATAGACATGTTTATGGAACAAATGATAATGGTGAAATGACTGATACTATACTATGGGACACCTTTAAAGTTTATATATATGGTAGAATAAAATATTGGTACCTTAAAAAAGGAGAGAGTGGGACAAAGAACGTTTAGACTTACAAAAAAAAAATAGACAAGATAAAAACGGACGCAAAACCAAATAACAAAGTAGCACATAATGAAATTACTAAGTTAAATCAAAAATGCTTGGAAGTTCTGAATCATTAGGTAGCCATACACCTGGAAAAAATTGAAATTACCGTCTTATGCTGTAAATCCCAAATATCTGCATAAAATAGTGGTAAGATCCAAAATAAAATAAATAAATAAAAAATAAACAATCAAAATCTTATTAATGAGATTAAATATAAAAGTGATGGTTCAGTTAAGAGTACATCAACAAAATAACATATTAAATAAACAAATAACACTAACAGAAGTGAAAGAGCAAATAAAAATTTTAAAAGATAATAAAGCTCAAGGACTGGATGGAATAATTCCTGAACTATGTAATATTTTTTCTGAATATATAATAAATAAAATGATGTGTGCCTTTACTATGGTTAAGCAAAAATCTATAATACCCCCATCGTGGAAATACTCAATTATCTCCCCCCATATTAAAACAAGGTAAGGACCCCAAATTTTGTGATTCATATAGGCCAATTTTGTTACTAAACACTGATTATAAAATTTTCATGACAATATTAGCTAACAGAATAAAGAAAATATTAACTAATCTAATATATATAATGATCAGACATGGTTTATTCTTCATAGAAAAGTGCAAGATAACATTATTAAATTACTATCATTAATAGACATAGCATGCAAATACAAAAAACAACTATCAGCCTAGACATAGAAAAGGCTTTTGATTCTATTAGTTGGTCTTATCTACAAATAATTCTGATTGGTTTTGAATTCTCCTCAGATTTTGTCAACTTTTTAATGAAAGTTTATAGTGGGGCACAAGCTTATGTGAAAATTGGATCATGTCTAGCCTTACCACTAGAAATCCTCAAGGGAACTAGGCAAGGTTGTCCTTTGTCACCATTATTGTTTGCTCTTTCAATGGAACCTTTTGCTACATATATTAGAAACAAGCAAAATATAAAAGGTTTTCAAATTAATAAGGACTATTGTCCTAAGATACAATTATTTGCTGATGATATGTTGTTAATGTTAGGTGACATTGATGGTTCTTTTCATGATGTTATAAATACCTTAAGCAAGTTTGAAAGAATTTCAGGGCTTAAATTTAATCACAATAAATCCAAAACATTACTAATTAACAAAAATATCATCAAAAGATCGCTACTGTTCAATTAAAAGTGCACTGAAACTTAGAAAATTGCCACATTGTTTACATGACTAATTTTATTTTATTTTATTTTATTCTACCAGTTGGTTTTAAATACCATTTTAAATCAGTTGTAATTTAAGTGTATATTTTGTTTCCATCATCAGACATTTCTTTCTTATTCTGGTTCTCTTTTTCCCACTTCATTCAAAATGATGTGTAATAACAATGCTAACTAATTATACAATTATATATATTTTTATAGATAGTTTTTAGGGTTCTTGTACACAGACCTGAAGAAGTCTAGAAGGACAAAAGCGATCTTTGTTAACAATAGATTATTAAAATAGAATATGATTTTTACAATTGATTTTTACATACAAAGTGTATATGTATATATTTATATATATTTTTTGATTGCCAAATGGACTAAGGTTGATATATTTCCAGCCATGTATATATTGCCTTGGATAAAATCACAGACTTAGTAATCTACTTAATAATCTGGTTAAATAAGAGGTACCACATTATTATAAATTTTATTTAAAGTACATAAGGGTTATATTATTATGACAGCTACTAAGTAGGGCAGGACCAGCTCAAATGTCACACTGATGGGGGAAGGGATGTGAATTTAAACACTTTGTTTTACAGCACAATAAACCACTCCCTTGTCTTATAAAAAGTATATATATATTTAAAAAGCTTGTGAGGAAACTATTACTCTATTTTTGTTTTACTTGGATCGCTTGTCTGTGTACTTAATAAAGGATTTTTGACTGGAAACAGACTGTCTGCTTTGCTTGGATTACTTTTGAATACTTAGTAATTCTGTACAATTATATATTTTTTATTATTTATTTATTTTTTTACTTAAGACGAGTTTAAGTTCACTACTTCTATTACTTTTGTCTGATCTGATTAATATACAGTGATTAACTAGAGATATATGGACTGAAAATCTTCTACACAGAGAAGTTTCTTACATTGTTTTGAAGTATAGTAGGTTACCACATGCTCTTTTAATAAATGTAAGTTTCAAGGGAAGAGGCATTTACTATTGCTCAAGTTGCCTGTTTTCAATTTGAGAGTTTTTTTTTTTGCTTAGCAAATGGCATTCAATCTGTTTTATAAAATTTGAAATAAAAGTTTTAAATTGAACCCAAATATCTATAAACATTGTAAAAGTAAAGAAGAAAATAATACACACACTTCAGGTTAGAACAGTTTTTTTATGAAAGCTGTTGCGAGACAGCCACATAATGTGCCACTGGTATGTCTGAGGGTCCTCAGACATACCAGTGTGACATTGGTATGTCTGAGGGTCCTAACCTATTACCTTGCTTATGGCCCATTTGATCAAGAGCTGACAATGCAAGTTAGGAACATTTGGGGCAACAACTGCTCAGACAAGCTCCACGTGGGTTTACAGAGTGGTCCTAGCAGCAAGGAACTCGAAAAAGCGACTACTTTCTGGATTTAAGTATCTTTGCTTTTTTTCACTGAAAATAGCTTCTGCTGCTTACTTTAAACTAGCCTGAACTGTTTTTTTACTGATTACTGCATTTATTTTAAAAATTGCACTTAAAGTTACATTTAGTCGAATTTAGTCGAAAGTTTGCTTGTTTGTTTGTTTAATTGAACTGTGGAGGCTGCCCACTAAAGTGTGCTAGCCTGTGTAACTAATTTATCACTGTCTCTGCATTTTCTGTGTATTTCTGCAAAAAAAAAAAAAAAAAAATAATCCTTGTTTTCCCGCCTTTTTCGACTAGTTTAGACCAGTATACAGGCATTGCTGTATTCTGGGCTGTGGTGTAGTTCCTGTGTTGTCCATTACCTTACTTGGATAAAAGGAAGTTTCTTTGCTCACCAGTGGGAGTGGGGAGCCTTGAGCAGCCTACCTATCCTTGGGGGAAGTGACCTCAGCACAAGAAGCTGTTAGTAATTGGTTGTTTGGGACCATTCCTAGCTGTTTTGTAGTTCACTGCTTAAAATCCACCTCTGGGCGTTTTTTTCTGGCTATACTGCTCAGACAAGCTCCACGTGGGTTTACAGAGTGGTCCTAGCAGCAAGGAACTCGAAAAAGTGACTACTTTCTGGATTTAAGTATCTTTGCTTTTTTTTCACTGAAAATAGCTTCTGCTGCTTACTTGAAACTAGCCTGAACTGTTTTTTTACTGATTACTGCATTTATTTTAAAAATTGCACTTAAAGTTACATTTAATCGAAAGTTTGCTTGTTTGTTTGTTTAATTGAACTGTGGAGGCTGCCCACTAAAGTGTGCTAACCTGTGTAACTAATTTATCACTGTCTCTGCATTTTCTGTGTATTTCTGCAAAAAAACAAAAAAATAATCCTTGTTTTCCTGCCTTTTTCGACTAGTTTAGACCAGTATACAGGCATTGCTGTATTCTGGGCTGTGGTGTAGTTCCTGTGTTGTCCATTACCTTACTTGGATAAAAGGAAGTTTCTTTGCTCACCAGTGGGAGTGGGGAGCCTTGAGCAGCCTACCTATCCTTGGGGAAGTGACCTCAGCACAAGAAGCTGTTAGTAATTGGTTGTTTGGGACCATTCCTAGCTCTTTTGTAGTTCACTGCTTAAAATCCGCCTCTGGGCGTTTTTTTCTGGCTATACTGCTCAGACAAGCTCCACGTGGGTTTACAGAGTGGTCCTAGCAGCAAGGAACTCGAAGCGACTACTTTCTGGATTTAAGTATGTTTGCTTTTTCACTGAAAATAGCTTCTGCTGCTTACTTTAAACTAGCCTGAACTGTTTTTTACTGATTACTGCATTTATTTTAAAAATTGCACTTAAAGTTACATTTAGTCGAATTTAGTCGAAAGTTTGCTTGTTTGTTTGTTTAATTGAACTGTGGAGGCTGCCCACTAAAGTGTGCTAGCCTGTGTAACTAATTTATCACTGTCTCTGCATTTTCTGTGTATTTCTGCAAAAAAAACAAAAAAAATAATCCTTGTTTTCCCGCCTTTTTCGACTAGTTTAGACCAGTATACAGGCATTGCTGTATTCTGGGCAGTGGTGTAGTTCCTGTGTTGTCCATTACCTTACTTGGATAAAAGGAAGTTTCTTTGCTCACCAGTGGGAGTGAGGAGCCTTAAGCAGCATACCTATCCTTGGGGGAAGTGACCTCAGCACAAGAAGCTGTTAGTAATTGGTTGTTTGGGACCATTCCTAGCTCTTTTGTAGTTCACTGCTTAAAATCCGCCTTTGCACGTTTTGCGATGCGTGTATAGCGCCGGTTAAACAAGGTTAAACTTGGTTAAACAAGGTTAAACTTTTTCTGGCTCCGCCAAGTCTGCTCTTCAATTTTTCCCTTAGAACTGTTCTACTTGCAATCTAAACAGCCTATACTCTATCTGAAAAGCTCAGCACTTGCTCCTAAAGCATTTTGTATACAGGTAAAGCACTCTTAAACAAACGAAAAGTACTTCATTCACCTAAATTCTGTTGAGTACCCATTTCCCTATAGGTCCTTTCTGACTCAGTTACACAGCAATCTTTTTCACTATTTCTAGCATGTCGAAGGGTCAGTTGCTAGCGTCCTCTCCTGTTCAGCTGGTGAATCTGGGAATCTTGAGGCAATGTTACAATTGCCTCATGTACACAGACAACCCTCTCCTCCTCCCAACAAATACAAATATATGTGAGAGATGCCACTATATAGCCAAACTGGAGGCTGAGCTCTCTCAATTCAGTACTGGCAAGACCAGTCAGGAGGAGAAGGTAACCACGCACACCACAAACCCAGTCTCACATAGAACTATCACAACTGCAAACCAAACACATAAACACACAAAAACATACTGGAGGCTGATTAAAAATCTACCAAAACAACAGAGGCCTCCAAAGCAGACACCCAAGCAACCACCACCTCAAGACATAGTAAATGCAACACATAGTTCACAAAGTCAGTGTGCTAAACAGTCACAGCCCTTAAGGCCAAACAACATGCCAGACACACTTGTAATAGGTGACTCCATAGTCAGGCACACTGACGTCCCGCTCACCAGACTGAACAAGGAGAGGGTCACAGTAAGCTGCCTGTCGGGAGCTAGAATCCGCCACATAACACAAGCACTCAGATCACTCCACAGCAAGTACAAATATGACTCAGTCATTGTACATGCAGGTGTAAACGACCTGAGACGTACCTCCCTGGACTACATGAAAAGAGACATAGAGGAGCTCTCTGATTATGTAGCCCAGGCCGGTATGACCCTGACCCTGAGCAGCATCTTACCCTCACCAAGAATGATGCCACATTACAAAGACAAAATGATCAGTTTTAACAATTGGCTTAATTACTGGTGTCATTCTAAGGAGATTCAGTGTCTGTCTGCTTGGGATGACATGCTTGACAAGCCACGCTGCTTCACAAGGGATGGTTTGCACCTGTCACCCCTGGGCTTCCGGATATTGGCCAAGGCTCTTGCCACCCCCATAGTGCCTTTTTTAGGCAAGGCTCAAATGACAAACCTACCTCCCTAGAAAGCACAAGTGGAAAAAAACTAAGGGTAATGCTGCTCAATGCCAGAAGTCTAAACCTCAAGATGCACGCCCTCGAAGCCCTTCTCAGTATGGAGAACATCGATGTCTGTGCAGTGACTGAAACCTGGTTCAAGGCTCCTGAGAGCACCCCAGCACTATCAGGTTTTACCTCATATCATGCTTTCCGGCCCCAAAACTTGGACAGAACCACAAAAGGAGGGGAGTATCCATTTTCATCAAAGATACCCACACCTCCAGGTTAGTGGCAACGCATCTAAGCATCGGAGACTATCCAGGTGCAACTAACCATAGGCAAAACTGCCTTACAGTTTGTAGCATACTACAGACCACCCTCTCAAACTCAGGAACCCCACACAGCCTTCCTGAAGACACTGGAGAGTATGAATGTCTCTCCAAATACCATCATTTTGGGAGACTTCAACTACCCAAACATAGACTGGGAACATTACTCAAGCCCCAACACTCTAGCCCAAAGGTTCTTAGAATTCATAAACTCAAATGCAATGGAACAACTAGTCACCATTCCCACAAGAGGAGACAATATACTAGACCTGATCATCACAAACATGGGGACAAAATGCTCCACACGGAAGTACATCCCTCTTTGGTAAGATCAGACCATAAATTAATCTCACTGGAAATCCACATCCGCCCCCACCCCTGCACAAAAGACCACAGTGAAGAACTTCTCAAAAGCAAACTTCACACTTCTTAAGACTGAAGTGGTATCTTTCAAGGCCCCTGGGCCAGTGGAAACCACAACCCACACTGCTGAATCCCTTGCAAATGCCTTCTATGGGCACCTTCAAGAATGCATGGATCATGCAATCCCAAATAAAACCAAGACCCATTCCCCCAAAGGCAGGTGACCGGTCTGGTGGACCGCAGCCATAAACAAACTTTACAACAGAAGGAGGAAGCTGCTACATGACAGAGCAAAATCCCTAAAAGGAAAGGCATCTCTGATCAGTACTAGCAAAAAACTACGATCACTCATAAAATCATCCAAGGCCAACGTTGAGAGAAAAATCGCAAATGACACAAAAGACAATCACAAGGCCTTCTTTAGCTATGTTAGAAACCTGGGTGGAAACTCCCAGATATGCTCCGAGTTAGTCCAAAATGACACAAAATACACTGAACCCACTGACATTGCCAACATTCTGGCAGACAGGTTCAGTGCAAATTTCTCCTCCCCCGCCCCCCCAAAAGGAGAAATAACTATCCCAGCAGAGTGTAGCCTCCCTAACATCTCAGATGCCCAGGTGAGAGCCGCCCTCTCTAAAGCTAAAAACACAGCATCAATGGGACGGATGGTGTCCCGGGCTGTGTGCTACATGAACTCCAAGAGGAACTAAACCCACACATAAGGCTGCTGTTTAATCTTAGCCTTACCACAGGATACGTGCCCAAAGAGTGGCGTGCGGCAACAGTGGTCCCACTTCACAAAGGCGGTGCTTCTACGGACCCTGGAAATTACCGCCCCATAAGCCTGACGAGCCTGGTCTGCAAAGCTATGGAGAGGATCATTATGGAACTCATAAACAAAGACATTGGGGACCTACAGACATTGGATCCTACCCAATTTGGCTTTGTCAAGGGCAGATCCTGCCTTCTGAACTTGGTCAACATTTTTGAAACAGTCACTAAGGCCATTGATGAGGGTAAGGCAGTTCACACAGCCTACCTTGACCTTGCAAAAGCCTTTGACACAATACCCCACTCGGGCATCATAGACAAACTCACCAGCTTAAATGTAAACCCATATGTCACAAGATGGGCTGCAAACTGGCTCAAGGACAGAACCCACAGGGTCAGAGTTGCTGGAGCTATGTCAGACTCTAAGCCAGTCACAAGCGGTGTCCCACAGGGCTCAGTCCTGGGACCCCTCTTGTTCGGCATTTATTTTTCCGAGGTACAGGCAAACATAGGAGGATTGTGGCTGACAAAGTTCGCAGATGACTGCAAACTGGGCGCCATAATTGATACTCTAGCGGACACAAACATCCTTCAGAGAGGCCTCATAGAAACGGATAATTGGTGCCAGAGCCATGGCCTTAAGCTAAACGCCAAAAAATGTATAGTCATACCCTTTGGGAAAAACAAGGTACCGACAAATTACCACATAGGCGGTAATTCATTAAGTATGGAAGAGGTAATCAGGGACCTAGGGACCCAGGTTGACAGTAACCTCTCATTTGACACTCACATTGCCAAAGTGGTTAGGAAGACCTTCTATATTGCCCACCTTATCATGAAGGGTTTCACATCTAGATCAAGAGAGGTCATTGTGCCCCTGTACTCTTCTCTTATCAGGCCAATGATTGAGTACAATGCCCCATTTGGGATGTATCTCACCCGACACCTGCAGCAGTTGGAAAGACCCCAAAAGTTCCTCACCAAGAGGATAAAGGGTCTTAAACATATGTCATATGCTGCCCGACTGAAAAAACTCCAGCTCTATTCAGTCGCATACAGCCTACTCAGAGGTGATCTGTGCCTGACGTACAAGGCCATGTCCAATCCTGAATTAATGGACATGCTCCACCTCAGAAAATCCCAATCCATCAGAGCCACGAGAACAAGTGACTTAAACCTCAACACAGAAATAAATAGAACGTGCTGGAGGGACAGATTCATAACCCAGAGGCTCCCTACACTCTGGAACAGAATCCCAGTCCATGTTAGGCAGAGCCCCTCACTGACTCTATTCAAGAGAAATCTCGACGAGTGGATGGGAGATCGTAGGTTTACCCCGGGGGTCATCTCTTTGTCACTACTAGACAGAGGCATAGTAAACTAAACCCTAAAAGGGCGTAGTATTCTCATCCTAAGGGGTGGTGTAAGCCACATACACTCTGGCTAGGCTTATAAATGCCCTAGGGCAGATACCCTAGTACGAACCTATGAACCTATGAACCTAATTAAGCAACTTATGGTTAGCTGAATCCGTATGTGAAGAGGAGAAAAAAATAAAAAGGTTCTGCAGCCTAGTTTTCCTAACTAACATTAGTAAATCAGAAACATCTTTGTGTTTGAAACTGCAGTACACCAAAGGTTTAGTCCTTTGTGTAGTATAGATAGAGCATCTGAATCTAAACTATACCTTAGAATATCAATAACCAAATTAGACCTGGAAGACAATGCTTTATGGAAAAGTGGACCCATTGTCAGCCCTTTGGTGATGGAAATTGATAATAGGGTTTGCATTATTACTTCCCCTTCCATCCACTCGGTAACACATTTTGAATCCCTGCAGGGTTCTGCTGGTGTTATTGTTAAATTGTTATTAATTGGTCACTGAGTCAATGTCAGAAATCTTTGTGGTGCTTCATTTTTCTAGAGTATTTTGATTTGTAGGAGGTAACATTGCTTTGCTTAGACCCAATAGGCCGGCTAAATTGAAACTGTCTTATATTTTATGAAAATGGATGTTTTAATACTCATTTTACTAGATAAGACACATGGGGGGATTCAATAAGCCCTACATGGTAATTTTTTACCATGTGCATGTTTTGGTGTGATGCGCACACTGTAGCAGTGCAATTTAAATTCAGTAAGCACTGTGTAGGGGTGTGCACCCCCATGTAAACCAGGTAAACACAATGTGGCATGCTAATTACAGCATAAGCAGCTGAATTGCTTGATAATCAGCCAATCCAACATGGCAGAGTTATTCAACAAGTTATAAAGCATCTGTGTAGAGTCTGTGCTGGTTTTTCCTGCAAATTCCAAAACTTTTGGGATGCTACCATGGAAAGGAGTCTACTTGGACAGAATGTTAGGGAGTACTGCTGCTTTAATTCATTTTTATGTGCTACAGGCTGAAGTCAATGCTGCTGCTGCTGCCAACATGCCTAGTCCAAGAAGGAGAAGAGTTTTCAGACCCCATTTAACTTATCATAATCTACATTATGTGGAAATTGTAGAGTGCTACAGGGTGGATAGGGACACACTATAAGAGCTCTGCGACCTCTGCCATCCTCAACTCAGAGCAGAGCCAACAGAGGGGAACCCATCCCAATGGAGACTAAGGCATGTGTAGCCCTTAGAATCTTAGCTGCAGGTACCTATCAGAGACTAACAGTGGACATACTGGGGGTGTCACAGGCATCAACATCCAGGATCCTCCACCACTTCCTGAATGCTAACTCCAACATGCCAATAACCACATATAATTTCCCCATAGTTCTTAGGAGAGGGACAGAAATATGCATGAGTTCTGTCATGTAGCACACCACCCTGAAGTACTGGGTACCATAGACTGCACACTATAGAAATGAAGGCACCACCCAGGGAACAGGGTAGGCTCAACATAAACAGAAATGACTACCACTCTATTAATTGCCAAGTTGTGTGTAATACCAAGCGAATAATCTTGAACATGTGTGCTGGCAACCCTGGCAGTTACCATGACTCACATATCTGCCACACCTCCCAGTTGCACAAGATGTTTGCTAGGGGGGATATCCCACAGGATCATTTACTGGAGGTTGCAGGCTTTGCACTGGAACCTTGGCTGATGACACCCATCCGAAATGCAGGCACACTCATGAAAGAATGCTATAATAAGGCACACTCTCAAAGCAGAAATATCATAGAGTGTGTATTTGGGCTCCTGAAGTCACAGTTCTGGTGCCTATATGGACAGCTGGATGGTGCAGTGGTGCAGCAGTTTGCCTTGTTGCCTCACAGCAAGAGGTTCTCGAGTTCAATTTAAAACTGAGGTACCTTCTGTGTGGAGTTTGCACGCCCTCCCTGCATTTGTTGGGTTTCCTCTAGGTGCTCTGATTTTCTCCCACATTACAAGGACATGAGCCTGGAACATTTCCCTCTGGACCTCTGCTGATAATTGGTTTATTCCAAGTCAGACTTTCCTGGAAAACAAATGTTAAATAAAATAAAAAAAAAAATAGATACATCTAGGGGAACCCTGCAGTTCAATCCATGGACATGTACAGAATTATTCACAGTATATGCCATGCTACACAACATAATCCTGAGGAAACAGCTTCAGCAGGATCAGCAAGAGGAAGGGGCAAACATCCTACTATAGTCATCACAGCCACAGGCAGGTGAGGAGTCAGAGGGGAAACCACCAGCTACTATGATCGATACTATCTCGATACTTATTAATAGAACAATAACAGAATCTAAAATACCATCTTTATGGAAAATATCCCATGTCATACCTCTCCACAAAGGTGGCCTATCTACCGAACTATCAAATTATAGGCCCATAGCTATACTGTCACCACTAGCCAAAATCATGGAGAAGTGCATACACAAACAACTTCTTCACTATCTTATCCACAACAATTTACTAACCAACTCACAACATGGCTTTAGACCCCACCACAGCACTACCACTGCACTTCTCTCTTTTACCGATACTATCAATCACAACAGAAATGACAGAAAAATATCTTCAGCACTGTTCCTTGACCTATCAAAGGCCTTTGATATGGTGAACCACCAGATCCTCTATCGTACACTAGATAACCTACAACTTGATAAACAAGCTCTAGACTGGTTTATAGGCTATCTCACTGATAGGAAACAAGCCGTCCTCTGGCAATCAAAACTCTCTAAACTCTTACCTAATACCATAGGTGTACCCCAAGGATCAATACTGGGGCCTCTCCTTTTTACTATCTTCACAAATGACCTGTATAAAGCCATCCCTGAAGCCACCTGCATTCAATATGCAGATGACTCCACATTAATTTGTTCTGACACATCCCCTGATAACCTACTAGCAAAAACTCAGTCCTGCTTTATATCAGTAGAAAATTGTCTGTTAGAACGTAAATTGATCCTGAATCCCAACAAAACAAAATTACTACTATTTCATCCCATGAAAAAGATCACACCTCTATCCTTTTCTATCTACTCCAAAAATGGGACTATCATCTCCCCAGACCCCTATACCAAACTATTAGGAGTCTCTATAGACAACAAACTCAAATTTGATATACATATTAACCAGACCATTAAAAACGTTAACAAAAAACTAGGATCTTTTTATCGGATCAAATCATTTCTAACTCCTATAGCAAAAGCGACACTGGCCCGCTCACATCTTCTCTCCACCCTCCTATATGCCTCTCCTATACTTACTAACCTCAACACATCTGAACTAAATAAACTAGAACGCTGCTATAATAATATTGCCAGATTTGCCACAGGAATGCCTTACAGAACACATCACTGTATTAACCTAATTAGCCTAGATTGGATTGAATACCCTAACCTTCTAAAACAGACCCAACTTATAGAAGCATTTAAAATCCTGAACCAACCTGATAAAACACCAGCTCTGAATAACCTAATCATACCCTACAATAACCTCAGTAGTTTGCGTTCCTCAAATAAACTTCTAGTTCAAACAATCAAAGCCAACAATGTAGGAGGCGACTCACTCTTTACCAATACCATTGGAAAAATATGGAATTCCCTCCCTCCTAGCCTCACCTGTAACACCTCTCTTAATTCTTTCAAAAAAAAACTACATCTCCATTTAAGGACAAACTGGCTCTGTCAGTGCTCCAATCCTGACTAATCCTTTCTCCTTTCCATATAGATCTTCCCCCTTGGGCCCCTCCTTTTTGTTATACTTTTTCTCATCTCCTCTTAACTAAAGAAGTTTAGTCCTCAATAGGAGAATTAGTACCCTGGAACTTGTGTTGATTTTTTGCATATTCATTATTGTATAATATTTTTACTCTTTTAATGTTTATTATTGGAATATTATTACTTTTGTATGAGTGTAATCAATTGTATTATCTTTATGTATTAATTACTGTCACTGTGGAGCTTTTCTCCCCGGGCCTCCGCTGAAAATGGACATGTAATCCAGACGGACTATCCCGGTCAACAAATGTAAAATAAATAAAATAATAAAATAAATAAAAATGAGTGTAGGCTGACGTAGGCATGCAAAAGCAACACATAGTGCACTCACTCATCACCTAGGAGCCTAAAACCTTCCACCTACTCACATACATATAGTAACATTGATGCCAAACAACTCACACAGCCTTTACCTCCCCACATATTGGCTGTGTACTGCTTGGTTCAGACAGAGTCAGTCCTGAACTAAAACTGAGGAAACTGCTGCATTTACAAGGTAAGTCCTGAACCTGGAGTGCATTGTTTAATAATATGAATGTGTGGCATATCCTTGTATTTCATTACTTGGTCCAGTAAGCAAGTAAAAAGTGGGAGATTTGTACAGAAAGTACCTTAACATGTGACAGCAGAGACTTATTTGATTTATATGTGTCAATTACTAAGTAGTAAGCTTCAGGCATTAAAGATTCACCCAGTCATACCTTTCAAAAGTAATGAGGATCATTGCATGCCCTCAGTTTAGCACTATATGTTTTTACTGGAAAATCATTGAAGAGAGAAGTTAGAAAGTAATGATACACATTGCAGTTTCTGACTTCACAACCCTCACAAGATCATTCACTGTAAAACTGGGAAATTTTGATGATATCAACTGTCTAACTTTCCAAGACCAATATATGTGAAAGGTACAATTAACAGTTCAACACCATGAATACAGATATACTAAGCACTAAGTTAGCTATGCACTTTGAGCATCAGGCACAGAGATTATGTATCCCTGAATCCAAAAGATAGAAAACAGGGATATGGCATAGTTATCATCCACTTGCACAGGGTGTTGTGTGTTGGGAGGCAGGAAGCCTAGGCTGACACAAAAGATTGGTGAGTTTGTGTGAGTAAGAAAAAGAAGCAGGCAGACAGTTGGATACACTGACAAATGGCCAGTGAGGCAAAATGAGTAACTGTTGTGTTTGTATCTGTAGGGGTCCTACAGGTGAAACTGGTGTGTAAGTATCTGCATGAACACAGCCAAGGAATGTGCTGATTCTATGTCTTGTTATGTCAGATAGGTGTGAGCCATACATGGTAGATGTGGCAGTTCATCATTGTCATCCTTGACCATGAGAACTGGCTCTGCCAGGATTTGCACTGGCACATTCACTCCCATGGTCAGATGCAGTGCTGCTAACTGAATGTGACTGATGTCTACTGGATGAGCTCCCTTCATGTGGACGCCCAGGATCATGACCCTATGTCCTGCCACATCTGGGTGTGGACTGCACACCCACTGATGGAGCATTAGAAGGACTGCTACTATTGGAGCATTATAGGGCACAGCCATGTTAGCTGACAGCAGATGATGTGGCTGACCTCTGCCCACATGGATGCTATTCCCCTACCAGCAGATTTTTTAGCACAGACACCACTCATTCCAATGTGTCATTCATTCGATCCACTGAATCTGAAACATGGTGGAGGCAGTAATGCATGTCTGACTGCGCCACATATACAACCCTGAGTATTTGTCTGGAGCACCTATGGGACTGTGCCTGTGCCTCCATGGTGGCCCTAAACATACATTGAGTGGCACGGAAAGAGACACCTGCACCAGGTAGAGAAGAGACAGCAGGCAATCTCCGAGCATCCCTATCAACCCTTCTGTATGGCTCCTCACCCACACTTTGGCTATGGCCCGACTCAACAGGCACTGAGCTGCAGTAGCCACACTTCCCTGATCAATGGCCTTGTCCTCCATCTGTCCAATATCTGTGACTTTACTGGAATGGGTAGGCATAGGCCTACCTGCTGTGTCTGATGGAATTGTTTGGTATGGCTGTATGTCAACCTCAGTGTCAGATTCAACCTCTGCACCTCCTGACTTTGCCTCAGTTTGGCCACCATCATCATCAGAGTCTGCTGATATACTGACATCAGGTGGCAGAGGGACTACACTCCCACTGTCATGATAACCTTTGGTAAAAAGCATCAAACACAGAAATACATTAATACCTACATTACTATACTGCATTATATGTGAAAAAAGTAACAGTGCTGCCATTATTGCAGACAGTACAGCAATACACACAACAGGCCTGACATCAACAGCAGACACTAAAATATTTCTTTAAATTGCTCAGCAGTACTGACATAAAAATGTTTGGCTTACCATTTGCAGAAGAGATTCTCCTATGTAATTCAGACAGTCCTGGAAAAAGTTAAGCAGGAGGTAAGAACAATATCATCACAATTAACTGTAACACAGATCGTAATACTTTTACCCAATGATATGTCCATTATGTATACGTTCAACAAGAAGGTGGCTGTCAACTCAAACATAAGTTAATAACTGTAGCAACCTTTACTCCCCCCAAAAAATACATATGACACAGAAGTGACATATTGATTTTAATTATTTTACTATACAACAGTATTCAACTGTTGAGATACCAAAGCCTGTCTGGAAGTTCTCCCTGGGATGTGTTTACTGTCTCTGACACTGTTGCTCCCAGATCCACAACATGCTGTACTGCACTCTCCTGTGAACTGTCTGGATCTCTGATATTGGCCATTAACTCTTCATTGTGTGCTACTGATGGTTCCCTAGCAAGGCCTCCCCCAGTACCTATCTGGTCATGACCCACTGCACCTGCTCTCCTTCATGCAGATGTCATCATGTCAGTGGCTCTGTGATGGACCTTCTCATATGTCCTACTGTGGTCAACCACGGTATTCAGATCAGCAACTATCTGTTGCCATATTTGCATCCAATATGCCATATCTCCCTGTCCCCTTTCCAGCAATAAAGCACTATGTTGCCTAAAGGCATCCACTATGACCTGGTTCTCAGGATCCATGAAGAGGGGTCTCCAAGGATTGACACACCTGCATGGCATACTCCTAGGTGTCCTAAAAGACAACAGAAGGATAATATGCATAAGTATCACATAAGTACTGAATAATTGATTCCAGATAAAACAGAAAAGGTAGCCACTCATTATTTCCCCCTGTAGAAAAGTCTACAGATGTGAAATATGAACAACAGGCAGGATGCAAAACAAGGAGAGTAACAAGAGCAACATAGCCTTGTTTGTGCCATAACAGTAACTGAGCTTTGCTCCCCATCAAAAGAACAGGAAAATGACACATTAACAAACCATATTTGAAGTGTTAAAAGTGCTATCAAGGGAACAACCCATGAAACATTTGTACATATTTATCACACAACATTCCATTTTCATGTATTGGCAATCATGTATACCCCTGAAGTGGCTTGGCAAGCATGCCCATGCCATCAGTACACTTTTACCTACAGTTAAAAGTGTAGAAGCCTTTGCTTCAGATTTTTCTTAAATAAACTCCAGCATATGCAGTATGTAACTCACCAAATGGAAGCATACCTTCTGAAGTTCAGTATTCCACTATACAGATATATCTTGAAGAAACAGTGTTATGTGCAGTCTTCCCAACATAAACAAGTCTCCTCACCATAAGTTTGCCTAGCTACATGGTTGCCTTTATATATTGTGTACATTTGGGGCTGTTAGCATGGCGAAAATGCAAATGAGGTGTGACCTGATTAGAATTGCTGAATCCAAAAAAATGTGATCCATGTAGGAGATGTAAATGTAGTGCGAGCACTACCTCAGGGTTAGTTTTTAATGGATTGCAACTGTGAATGATTAGTGGTTGGGAGAAGGAAAACACAATAGCATTGCAGGCTGCCTTAGTTCCACTGGGTTTGTCAGGTTAGAGCTACAAAGTGTTAGATGTAAGGCTGGAAATGTAAGTAAGCAGCACACAAGTCAGAGGTTGTGTTCCTTAACATCCAACCTGCCCTTCATTTGTTGGCAACTGCATATGATATTATTTCCACTTAATATCCTTACACATTTTAAGGCCAGTGATATACAGTGGTTTACACACTGCATGTCTCAGATTACTGCTCAGATAAATGAAGAATAGCCGACAAACACAGAAAGGTAAGACAAAGCTGTATATTTTCAAACACTAATCATGACAGGTTGTGTGATCACTAGGTGCAATACACCCAAAACTAATATATGTACAAATAACACTTGTATGGTTTGCTATCACTGTCAATGCTGTTGCAGTCAATTGTGTGCATATTGTGTTAATTTTTATTTGCTGCAAAGCTGTTTGTGTAGCAAAGAGGGATACGGCACCCATCTTGTGTTCTGAAGGCACATTGGAGTCAGAATTCAAATCTAGACCTATGTAGAAATATCTCATGTGTACCAACATTTTCTAGTCTGCATGTCATAAGATGCTTTTCCTACCTCCCCCTTTTCTTTCTTTTTTCTTTTTTTTGTAAATTATTGGCCACTGTTTGCATAATACACCACTAGGTGCAAACACAGGATACAGAGAAAAAGGAATGTCAGGTTTGGCTAAACTTATCTGGTATGCACAAAGGAAGGCAGTGCACAAACTGGACAACTGGCCCACCCAGGAAGTAGACAGGATCCAGACAGCCAAAAATAGGAACCAGATGCCTTCAGTTAATACTGCTGGGCATCATGAAGACCTGCTAAGTGATGTTGCACTGTGGTTAACAGCAAGACCTTAAGAATGATTAGTAAAATAGGGAATGTCATGTAACTAGTCCTGTGACAGCAGGTGTAAGTGTAGGGCTGGAGTACAGATGATCCTGGATTCTAGTACAGGGTGTGCAACCTTTGTTTTACTGTTGTGACAGTGCAGTTTATAGCAATGGACTGCAACATAGACAAGTGTTTTCTTAACCTTCTTGTGGCAACAGGTGTAAGTCTAGGACTACTATTCACATGGTCCTGGGTTCAAATGCAGCATATTCCATGCACTTTTGCTGTTGTTCCACTTCACATTATAGTCACTCTCACTTATAATAATTGACATAATAGAGCTGATATGAATTATATGTATGAGGGCTGAGACATCAGTATTATCTCAGTTATTTCTGTATATATCTGTGTATTATGACATTTATTAACAGATGTTTGACTGTGAGTATGCCATGTACTGTATTCCTGCAAGTATATTTCTACTATCTGGACTGGCATGACCTTCACATTTGCCTAACACACATACGCAACTGCCTGTACATCCAATAACCTTGAAGTTGAAACTGCAATTATGTAATTTCTCACTGATTGGCACTGTTGTGGTCCACTTACCATCCCACAAACACGGTGCTTGGTGGTGCACACTGCCGAGCACCATGTTTGCATATTGGTAAGAGGAGTGCAACAATTTCAAACAGTATGCAAATTCCCAGTAAACACGATAACTGGAATTGGCAGTAAACCATCACTCTCTATTGCTCTTGATCTGTGGTAGACATGGCAGGTGTTTTTGGAGAAGGTGACAGGTTCAGGGCACAGAGATGGGGTATCCAGGAGTTCAAGATTTTTCTTGGACTCCTAGTTAAGAACCACAATGCCAGGCTTCTGCAATGATTATTTTGGCTCCCAGTATAAGTTGGAAGCTTGGGATAGTTTAGCCCAGGCTGTATACAGTAACACTGGTATCCCACACACTAGTGACCAATGTAGGCATCATTTCAATGACCTATGGTGGAGGAGGAGGAGGAGGGATACTCTCAATGCTTGGATTGAGGAATTTAAGACTGTGGACATCCCACACCTATGTAAGTATCAACTACAGGGAGTACTTGTAAGACTTAAAAGCTGGATTATAGGCAAGACTGGTATTCATAATGGTATTCTGTTCTTTTCTGTTTTCTCCACAGCTCTTGAGGATCGGGAGATCAATGTCTGAATGCATGGGACTTGTTTGGAGTGGATGAGGGAAGCATGTGGTATATGCAGCAGAAGTGTAGTGTTATTGTTGCATTAAAAGTTAAAGACAACCTTTTTTGGTATTTTATAAAGTTGTATCAAATTTAGCATGGATATCCCAACTGTAAAAGCAAGTATGCATGCATTAGTCTGTAGCATGAACCAAGAGTACAATATTAGACTTTAGTCAGAGGTTGTGGGTACAAATACCACACTTCTCAATTATACAACACTGTTAATTCTTCAATTATATTTAAATTAAGTTAAAATCTCTATACCAGTGGCACAAATGCCCTGGTGTAAACTGTAATCTGTATAACTGGAACACACATATGTGCAATACATGCACATGTCAAGGAGTACTTGCTGCAATCTGTAGTATAGTATGCATCTATTAGGACCTGGTAGTCTTAACAGCAAAAGTTATCTGTTAGGAGGTGGTTGTGTTTCACACATGTATCTTCTTGACACACTTGATTTGGTCCAGCTGGCTATACAACATAATTGTGTTGTGGTCACCCCTGTCTCTGGAGGTGACAGTCCAAATTCAGTTAATATTTTCCACATATGTTCACTTTACACTGTTAAAGAAATGGATAGCTATGGTTCTTTTCTATCTCCCCCCTGCACATTCCTGTCCTGCTTTCCCTTTGTTCTTCCCCCTGCTTGCTCCCCATTTTATCACTGTTCTATGTACCCATTTCACCTCTTTAAGCCATTTTTGTGCAAAGGAGAATGGCGGCAATGTATTCACATGTATTTAAAAGTATTAGATATGGTGGCAATGTATTTACAGATATTAGATACACCTGTATTTGAACCCAGTACCATCTGGCCCCAACAAGGAATATATCAGTGCATTAACATGTACTGCTACAGAGTCAGTTAAGCAGCAGGTGTGTTTCATAGACTCAGTACTAACTGTCAGACTTTAGCAACGTGACTTGCTTTTATGCACTGCTTACCTATGCTCGAACATGTGCATCATGCATGTGTGCACTTTGGTAACCATCACACAAATGCTCTGCTTGCCACTCTATGGAAATTAACATATTATGCTGTATTATTGCTACTTACTGTCTACTCCCTGTGTATGACATGCAATTACATGTGTAAACATTGCAGACTGAGGGTCCTATCTAACATCTATCTAGTGGTTCCATCAAGGAATGCCATTGGATCCAATATTAAAAATTAAGACATTGACCAGTTTTTGAAACTGGCACAGGAGGAAGGTATTATTAGTCAGGATATTTGTTACCAATTAACAGTTTCAGACCCAAAATCCCAATATCTTTATCTACTGCAAAAAATATACAAACATCCTACACAACCACCAGGTAGACCAACTGTATCAGGCAGAGGGTCCTTGATGGAACCACTATCTGCCTTCCTGACAGAATATCTACAACCATTATTACCTATGGTTAGGGCCAGGATCAAAGATACCACCCAATTTTTACAAATCATTAATGATACTCAGTTGGATCCAGGTTGGCTATTATGCACCTTAGACATCACCGCCCTATATACAAACATTCCACACTGGGCAGGTTTAGAAGCCTTTCAGTTTTGGTTAGATAAAGTGGACCTATATACTCCTGGGTTGAGTACCTTATTAGTCTGATTAACAGAACAAGTTCTTAATAAAAATGTTTTTTACTTCAAAGTAAAGTATTATTGGCAAGTTAGAGGCACCGCTATGGGAGTGTCTTTTGCCCCCATTTATGCAGATTTGCTCATGGGGTACATTGAAGAGCAATTGATCTATGATACCAGCCACAACATATTTTTGGATACAATAGACATCTGGCATTGGTATCTAGACGATTGTTCTTTGCTGTGGAGGGGGTGTGACTTATGTACATGAATTTGTACAATATTTAAATGAAAATAAGTGGGGTATCTACTTTACTTTGAATTGGGATTAAAATCAAATTACATTCTTGGATGTCAGCATTATTGGGGACAGTGATGATACACTTAAGACAGAAGCTTTCAGAAAATTCCCCCAATTCAATACCCTACTTCATGCAACCAGCCACCACCCTTGCCACATTATCCACAACATACCGAAGTCCCAATTTTTGCATATTAAATGTATTTGCTCTACTGACCAAGCTTTTCTGTCTGGGAAGAAGGATTTAGCCAACAGATTTTTCAGCAGAGTTTATCAAGCTGATAACATACATAAGGCTTGTTCCTTTGCAGCAGGACAAGATCGAGATGAACTATTATAGTACCAAAGATACGTCCAGCAATAGGGGCAAACATCCCCACCCATTCGCCTGGTCACTACCTATGGACATAACACCAATACATTCAGAAACATTATCAACAATTACTGGGACATACTAATGGCCAATGAGAAATTAGCTGAATTACTTTCACCACAATGCTTATTCTCTTACCGCAGGGGCCGTACAATAAACTCTTACTTGACTCATTATAAACATTCTTTTTCATCAAATACTCAACAGCTCACTTTATTTGGAGACAAATTAGTGGGCAGCATTCCTTGTGGTCATTGTAGTGCTTGTGCACATGTTTTGAAAACTAAAGAATTTACTAGCAGGAACACCTCAAAGATATACCAAATTTGCTCTTTTGGGAATTGCAGCAGTGATTGGGTTATATATTTGGCCACTTGTTTTTGTTCCACTTTCAATGTTGGACAAACATCCGGGCCATTGAGATTTTGAATCCGTGAACATCTCAGTGATATTAGAAATAAAAGAATGTCAAATTCTCTCTATAAGCATGCTATGACCCATACCACTGCTAAATTCCAATTTACCATTATAGATACAGTCCAGGGTAACAAAATGTGTAAAACAGGATGGCATACTATCTTAAATGACAAAGAATCCAGTTGGATTGTAAGGCTGGGTGCTTTGTTTAAGCCTGGCCTCAATGAGCTGAGTTAAGTTGGTATGAACCAATAGGGTTAAGACTCTCATTATGTGTTTTATTATTTAAATGAAATGTGATTTGTTGTGTGTTATAGCACTGAAGAAGGCTTTATCACTGCCAAAACTGGTTTGACTTTTATTGGGTTGCCACAATAAAGAATTGTTTACTTTCACTTTCTTGGTGGTGCTGGGCTATTTTGTGCTTTCCTGGATATTTTGGTTCAGTCCATGCATCTTGTGTTACTTGCATAGTTGAGTAGGTTTTACAAGAATAACTTGAACCAGGGTTCTCAACCTAGCCTGTGACATAAACAGAACATGCTGAGGAGACAGATATATTCCCCAACAACACACTCTTGTGTAATAGGCTGCCACTGCATGTGAATCAGTGCTCCTCAATGACCCTGTTCAAGTGCAACCTTGACTACTGATTGGGTGATTGTGAAGTCACCTCTGGAGTGGCACCTATGTCCCTCATGGACAGGGCCAGTTGGTGCTGCTCACACAATTGGTCTGCTAACAATAACCTTCCAACTATACTCAATAGGGGTACTTGTGTTTTTACACAGATCAGCTTCTAAATACAGTAGGGACATTAGACTAGTAGCCTCCTATGTAAATATGAAGCTATGAGCCTATGCAGGTCTCCCAACATTTTGTCTCCCACATGGCTTTTTGATGTCATCTACTGTAATTTCACCTGCAGTCTTGTAAATGTCAGACTTGTGCTGTGTTGCTTGCATAATGTACTGTGTTCTGTAGCCTCTGTACTTAGATAGGTAGGGGTTCTGTTGTTATTGCAGTAAACTGGGAACTGGCGTGTGTGTGTCTGTGTTTAGCCAGAAGAGCAGAAGTGTGTATCCTACAGTTATTGTTCCAATCTTATGGACTGACAGTATTTTGATGCTTGCACATGCCTACAGATCCATTTCATGCAGGCCTCCCAACTTCTTCTATCCAACATGCACTGCTGATGTCATCCATTAAAAGTTGTCCCACAGCCATGTAAAAGTCAGACTTGTGCCATGGTGCTTGTGTAAAGTACTGAGTTCTGTAGTTTGAGTGCTTAGATAGGTAGAGGTTCTGGTTTCACTGCAGTCAACTGTGGGTGTGTATGTGTGTGTGTGTGTGTGTGTGTGTGTGTGTGTGTGTGTGTGTGTGTGTGTGTGTGTGTGTGTGTAGGCAGTAGAGCAGACGTGTGTATCTTGAAGTTACTGCTCCAATCCCATGAACTGACAGTATTTTGATACTTGCACATGCCTATAGATCCATTTCATGCAGGCTTTCCAACTTCTTCTCTCCGACATGCACTGCTGATGTCATCCACTATAAGTTGGCTCACAACCACTTAAAAAAGTCAGACTTATGCCATGGTGCTTGCTTAATGTACTGAGTTCTGTAGTCTGTGTGCTTTGATAGGTAGGGGCTCTGTTCTCACTGCAGTCAACAGTGTACATGAGCTGTTGGTTGACATGACAGAGCATGTGGAACACTGTTATATTCTCCTTAACAGACACTGTTGATGTCATCAGCTGTAAAGTGTTGTCTAAGACACTCCAAGATGAACTTGAGCTGTGAAGCTTGCATAAATTACTGGGTTTTGTAGTCTGTGTACTAAGATAGGTAGGGGTTCTACCCTCATTGCAGTCAACTGGGTGTGTGTGTGAGCTGTTGCTGAACATTACAGATAGAATTTTATTCCAGCATGTGAGATACTGTTATATTTTCCTGACCGGATACTGCACTACTGATATCATCAGCTATAAAGTGTTATCTGAGAAACTCCAAGTTGGACTTGAGCTGTTGCACTTGCATAAAGTACTGGGTTCTGTAGTCTGTGTACTTAGATAGGTATGTTTTTTTCTCACTACAGTCAAGAGTGTGTGTCTGTGAGCTGTTGCTTAACATTACAAAGAGCATTTTACATCAGCATGTGGGACACTGCTATATTCTCCTCAACAGACACTGCTGATGTCATCAGCTATATAAGATTTTTGGATATGCAGTACTCCTACCAGGGCAGGGTCAGAGACTCATTCAATACAATAAAGATTACAGTGACATGGCTTTTAATCTATCCACATACATTATGCCATGGTTTGTAGTCCCTGTGCTATCTTGCTGAAAAAGCCCTGTGGTCTCTCCAGCTGCTACATGTGTCTGGTGAGGTACATGAAAAAGAGAACATTATACTCTGTTAGTGTTGTGGTGGGATTTGACTACAGTGCTGTCATACAATGCTAATATCTCAATATGATGGCATGACTTATGATGTGCACAACATAGGCTTTCAATACCAATGTAGACACTTTGTAGTCAAAGTTCAGAGTGCTATCTACATGCATTCCCAGTGCTTGCATCACTGGGTTTCTGCATAGCAGGACTGTTGTCAATGCTGTGATTAACATGGAATTCCACTTTTCAGACAGACATTACAAACAAACATTTCATCATTATTTGTAGATCGTGTGCCTTTCTCACCATTCAGTTGTGTGTGTTAGTTTGTTGTGTATTATGATATCACCATTGGTGGACTCAGTGATTGCACACAATATGCAAGAATCAGCAAACTTGGTAAGCCAAAGGCCATATACTTTAGTTTAAACTGTCAAGAAATAGAGTTCAAACAGCAAAGGGCTAAACATAGATCCATGGGGTTTGTCACTGGTAACAGCTCTATTGGTACAGGCTGATTCACCAACTTTCTCATGATGTGCTCTGTCAGTAAACCAATTGGTTACCCATCACTTAACATAAGGACTGATCCCCAACTTTGATGTTTTCTCAATGATACCTGCATGGGGGGTTGTGTCAAAGCCATATGCCAGATCATGACAGGCAGTATGCACTGTCTCACCTTCATCCAGGCCTATCACACAAAATTAATGGGCTGTGACATCACAGATCACCTATGGTGTGACTTGGTACACGCACCTTCCTGATATGGTTGAATACACAGTTTAACACATTCTCCACACAGCTTATGTTCCCATACAATGGCGTACATCAGCATGCATCCACGTGAGTTGGGGGTACAGCACCTGATGCATGCATCATGGACCTTTTCTACATGTTCACTATTAATATTCGAGGTGGGTACAACAGATCTGTATGAGTTGTTAATGCTACATGAAGTCTATTACATCTGAAAGATGTCCTCAAAGAGTTTGAGAGCATGCATGATGACAACAGTATCATCTTGTGGAACTTGACCAGGTCAAGGCATTTGACACAAATCAATCAACAGTGCCATATATGGCCATAAACAGCTATATCACCAAATGGGAAGACCATACATCGCATCTGACAATGTTGGAATGTGTGACATGTTGGGACATCAGGGGTGTCTGCTAGGCCATTTGCTGCCCATTAGTTAAGTGATGGACATCACAAATTACATACATATGCTGTGTCCAGACAGCTGCCTGAAGGACTACAGATTGTGGGCAATCATTGACTCCAACTGTGATATTAATATAATACAGATAGTATCGACACTTACCAAAAACTGTTGCCAAAACCATGACAACACCTGCATTGACAAGAAACATGTTTGGATTTGCTGAATCAGGAAACACACACATCACCCAAATATAATGTGGACATCACACCCTTTAATCAGACCAATAGGTATGTGACCTATGTCATGGGGTAGATGGTAAGTGGTACATCAAACAGCATGTGGTCACAGTGCTGACCACTCCCTTGAATGTAACACAAGTACTGGGTATGTGAAGGGCATGCACATCAGAGGCCATAATACCTTCATGGTTCCCAGCCTTCATCACACCAATAACTGTGTACAATGCACCCTTCTTCATGTACCTCCCTGCACATCTTTCAGTGATGTGTAACTGAAATGTACCATCTTTGTCACAGAGCATTGTCACACAGCTTATTGGACATACCTAGGTATTCTTTCTGTGGAATATACATGACTGTCTGATGGTGCAGAACATCAGTAGAGTTGTTATACCAGATGCATGTATGCTACCTGTTCTGCTTTTGCAGAAACTACATATATAGGTGTTTGACAACATTAATGGCATGTATATCATTTGTGACAGTGTGGATTGTGCTCTCTCTCTCTCTCTATATATATGTGTATATATACATATATATATATATATATATATATATATATATATATATATATAGATATATATATATATATATATATATATATATATATATATATGTGTGTGTGTGTGTATATATATATATATATATATATATATATATGTATGTATATATATATATATATATATATATATATATATATATATATATATATATATGCTCATAGGTTCATAGGTTCATACTAGACTATCTGCCCTAGGGCATTTATAAGCCTAGCCAGAGTGTGTTTTTCTTTCTCCACCCATTTTAAATTATTTTTGCTATGCCCTTTTTCGAGGTTAGTATACTGTGTCTCTGTCTAACAGTGACACAGAAGTGATACCCGGGGTAAACCTACGATCTCCCATCCACTCATCAAGATTCGTCTTGAAGAGAGTCAATGAGGGACTCTGCCTAACCTGGACTGGGATTTTATTCCAGAGTGAAGGGAGCCTCTGGGTTATGAATCTGTCCTTCCAGCATGTCCTATTTATTTCAGTGCTGAGGTTCAAGTCTCTTGAGCACGTAGCTCGATGGGATTTGGATTTTCTGAGGTGCAGCATGTCCATTAATTCCGGGTTGGACATGGCTTTATACGTCAGGCACAGATCGCCTCTGAGCAGGCGGTATGCCACTGAGTAGAGCTGGAGTTTCTTTAACTGGGCAGCATATGGCATCTGTTTGAGCCCTTTGATCCTCTTGGTGAGGTACTTTTGGGGTCTTTCCAGTTGCTGCAGGTGTCTGGTAAGGTACATCCCAAAAGGGGTATTGTTCTCAATTATGGGCCTGATGAGGGATGAGTAAAGAGGCACGATGACCTCCCCTGATCTAGATGTGAATCCCTTCATGATTAGGTGGGCTATATAAAATGTTTTTCTAACCACTTTGGCCACGTGGTTGTCAAATGAGAGATTGCTATCAACTTGGGTCCCCAGGTCCCTAATGACTTCTTCTGTACTTAATGGATTACCACCTATGTGGTAATTTGTGGGCACTTTGTTTTTGCCAAAGGGGATGACTATACACTTTTTGGCGTTTAGCTTGAGGCCATGGCTCTGGCACCAGTTGTCTGTTTCTATGAGGCCCTTTTGGAGGATGCTTGTGTCGGCTGGAGAGTCGATTATGGCGCCCAGTTTGCAGTCATCTGCGAACTTGGTCAGCTACAGTCCTTCCATGTTTGCCTGTACCTCCGAGAAATATATACCAAACAAGAGAGGTCCCAGGACTGAGCCTTGTGGGACGCCACTTGTAACTGGTTTGGAGTCTGACATGGCTCCAGCAATTCTAACCATGTGGGTTCTGTCCTTGAACCAGTTTGCAACCCATCTAGTGACATAGGGGTTTATATTTAAGCTGGTGAGCTTATCTATAATGCCCGAGTGGGATATTGTATCAAAGGCTTTTGCGAGGTCCAGGTAGGCTGTGTGGACCACCTTCCCCTCATCAATGGCCTTGGTGACTGTTTCAAAGAAATCAACCAGGTTTAAGAGGCAGGATCTGCCCTTAACAAAGCCGAACTGGGTAGGATCCAGTGTCTGTAGGTCCCCAGTATCTTTATTTATGAGGTCCATGATGATCCTTTCCATAGCTTTCCAGACCAAGCTAGTCAGGCTTATGGGGCGATAGTTTCCAGGATCCGTTGAGGCACCACCTTTGTGGAGAGAGACCACTGTTGCTGTACGCCACTCTTTGGGTACATATCCTGTAGTTAGGCTGAGATTGAACAGTAGTTTTATGTTTGGGTTTAGCTCTTCTTGGAGTTCATGTAGGACGCAGCCCGGGACACTGTCTGGTCCCATTGATGCTGTGTTTTTTGCTTTGGAGAGGGCGGCTCTTACCTGAGCATTTGAGATGTCAGGGGGGCAGCACTCTGCTAGGATAGATATTCGCCCTTTTGGTGGGGAGGGGGGGATAAGTTTGCGCTGAACCTGTCAGCTAGGATGTTGGCAATGTCTGTGGGTTCGGTGTATTTTTTGTCATTTTGGACTAATTCTGAGCATATCTGGGAATTCCCACCCAGGTTCCTAACATAACTAAAGAAAGCCTTGTGATTATCCTTAGTGTCCTGTGCAATTTTTCTCTCGAAGCTGGCCTTAGACGATTTTATGAGTGCCCGTAGTTTTTTGCTAATACTGATCAGAGATGCCTTCCCTTTTTGGGATTTTGCTCTATCATGTAGTAGCTTCCTTCTTCTATTGTATAGTTTGTTTATGGCTGGGGTCCACCAGACAGGACGTCTGCCTTTGGAGGATTGGGTCTTGGTTTTATTTGGGATTGCATGACCCATGCATTCCTGAAGAATGCATTTATAAAGGATTCTGCGGTCTGGGCCGTATTCTCCACAGGCCCGGGGGTTTTGAAGGATTCCACCTCGGTTTTGAGGAGTGTGAAATTTGCTTTAGAGAAGTTTTTCACTGTGGTTTTCTGGGCAGGGGGTGGGGTCGGGATGTCAATATCCAGTGAAATTAGTTTATGGTCTGATCTTACCAGTGAGGGATACACTTCTAGTCTGGAGCATAGAGTCCCCATGTTGGTGATGATCAGGTCCAGTATGTTTTCCCCTCTTGTGGGAGTGGTAACAAGTTGTTCCATAGCATTTGAGTTTATAAATTCTAGGAACCTTTGGGCTAGGGTGTTGGAGCTAGAGTAATGCTCCCAGTCTATGTTTGGGTAGTTGAAGTTGCCCAATATAATGGTGTTTGGAGAGACCTTCATATTTTCCAGTGTTCTCAGGAAGGCCGAGTGGGGTTCCTGGGTTTGGGAAGGTGGTCTGTAGCAGGCTATAAACTGGAATGCAGTTTTACCCACTGTTAGTTGCACATGGATAGTCTCTGATGCTTTGTGCTGTGCCACCAACCTGGAGATGTGGGTATCGTTGATGAATATTGATACTCCCCCTCCTTTTCTGGTTCGGTCCAAGTTTTGGGGCCGAAAAGCATGGTATGAGGTATAACCTGGTAGTGCTGGGGTGCTCTCGGGAGCCTTGAACCAGGTTTCTGTTACTGCACAGATATCGATGTTCTCCATGCTAAGGAGAGTTTTGAGTGCATGCATCTTGAGGTTTAGACTTCTGGCATTGAGTAGCATTACTCTTAGTTTCATATCCCTTATGATACCTATGGAGGTGGGTTTGTCTTTTGAGCCTTGCCTAAAAAAGGCACTATGGGGGTAGCAAGAGCCTTTGCCAATATCCGAAAGCCCAGGGGTGACAGGTGCAAGCTGTCCCTAGCAAAGCATCGTGGCTTGTCGAGCATGTCATCCCAGGCTGACAGGCATTGGATCCCCTTTGAATGACACCAATACTTAAGCCAATTGTTGAAATTGATCATCTTGTCTTCATATTGTTGCATCATTCTTGGTGAGGGTAAGATGCTACTCAAGGTCAGGGTCATACCGGCCTGGGCTACATGCTCAGAGAGCTCCTCTATGTCTCTTTTCATGTAGTCCAGGGAGGTACGTCTCAGGTCATTCACACCAGCATGGACAATGACTGAGTTATATTTGTACTTGCCTTGGAGTGACCTGAGTGCGTGTGTTATGTGGCGGATCCTAGCGCCCGACAGGCAGCTCACCATGACCTTCTCCTTGTTCAGCCTGGTGAGCGGGACGTCAGTGTGCCTGACGATAGAGTCACCTATTACAAGTGTATCAGATGTGTTGTTTAGCCTTAAGGGCTGTGACTGTTCGGCACACTGGCTTTGTGAGCTATGTGTTGCACGTGTTTTGTTTTGGGGTAGAGGTTGCTTGGGTGTCTGCTTTGGAGGTCTCTGCTGCTTAGGCAGATTTTTATTTAGAGCCTCCGAGTATGTTTTTGTGTGTTTATGTGTTTGGTTTGCTGTCGTGGTAGGTCTATGTGAGACTGGAATTGTAGTGAGTGTGGTTTCCTTCTCCTCCTGACTGGTTACGCCAGTACTGAGTTGAGAGAGCTTAGCCTCCAGTTTGGCTATATGGTTGCATCTCTCACATGTGTTGGAATTTGCTGGGAGGAGGAGAGGGTTGTCTGTGTACATGAGGCAGTTGTAACATTGCCTCAAGATTCCCAGACTCACCAGCTGGACCGGAGAGGAGATTGACAACTGACCTTTGGACATGCTAGAATAGTATTGGGAATTCCTTTATAATTGAAAAAAGGGCCAATGGGGAACAAGGTACTCAAGGGGAGTTTGTGAGGGTGTAGTGCTTTTAATTTTGCAGTGCTGACTTAGTGAGCAAGTGCCAGGTAACTTAAATGTAATGTGTTACAGGTAACTTAAATGCAAAAATGACAAATAGTAACTTTCTTTCAAGTGAAACAAGGAAATAAGTACAGTAAGCAATGCAGATATCACTAGGGATCCACAGAAGCACTGAAATGTCGCGTTTTAGGTGGAATTAGCGTTTCAGGGAAATAACAAGCAAACAAACAACAAGCATACAAACAAAGCTAGATTCAGCAGGCCTGGATCTAGTCTATGCTACAGCAAACAAGGTGTACCAATTTCAGCAAGAAACAGTTCAAATATGCAGGCACTATAAGCCTTTAACCATAAATTCCCAGCTCAGAAGGGCAGAGTCCAGCCTCTCCTCCCACAAGAGTGCAGACCACAAACCGTCTTAATATAAAATAACTGGCCTGAAGCCCAAGTGCTTAAACCAGAACTAATACACTTTTAGAATAACAGACACTGAGCCCTCAATCAGCAGTTCCCAACTTAGAAGGATGTAAGCTACCTGTCCTGCCACCACAGTGCAGGCCACAAACCTTCCTAATGTAAAACAACTGGTCTGAAGCCCAAGTGCTTAATCCAAAAGACTTAGAATGATAGCTACACTTTAATCAAGTTACTACCAAGCAGTAATAAATACAATTGAATACTTTAAAGAATGCCTGGATTAGTGTTCAAGTTATACAAACAGAGCTAGATTCAGCAGGCCTGGTTCTAGTCTATGCTACAGCAAACAAGGTGTACCAATTTCAGTAAGAAGCAGTTCAAATATGCAGGCACTATAAGCCTTTAACCAGAAATTCCCAGCTCAGAAGGGCAGAGTCCAGCCTCTCCTCCCACAAGAGTGTAGACTACGAACCCTCTTAATGTAAAATAACTGGCCTGAAGCCCAAGTGCTTAAACCAGAATTAATACATTTTTAGAATAACAGACACTGAGCCCTCAATCAGCAGTTCCCAACTTAGAAGGATGTAAGCTACCTGTTCTGCCACTACAGTGCAGACCACAAACCTTCTTAATGTAAAACAACTGGTCTGAAGCCCAAGTGCTTAAACTAAAAGGCTTAGAATGAGTTACACCAAGCAGTAATAAATACAATTGAGTACTTTTAAGATGACGCAAAAGCAAAATAAAGTATGAAGAAACACAAATACAGTAAAAGCAGATACAAATTTTTTTTTTTAAGTGGAAAGAGAGAAAGGAAAGAGAGAAAGGAGTAGCAGAAACTAAGCTGATTGGCCTTCTCAAATGTTCTCCCTGTACTGGGTAGAATGAGGTAATGACACTAGACTGGGAGGAGGGTCCCAGATCAAATTTACACTAGGGGCGGGCAACTGCAAAGCCACCAACTATAAAAACACTATACCAACAGGGAGAGAGGGTGGGAAACAAACTGCAGAAATTTTTCTCACAGCTGAAAAGCAGCAGTGAGCCTTTAAATGAAAGTTTTAAACAGCTAAAGGAGCCTCTAGAAAAAAGAGTTTAACTGCAACAAGTTATCAGAAACAACCAACCCAACAGATGCTTAATAAAAGTGGACAATTTCCAGTTAAGACCTCACACACAGTGAAACTAGCTAGAAAAATACAGAGTACACAAAGTGCTATAAATAACAAAGAAATAAAGAACAAAATAAACAAAAAACAGGATACTTAATGTTATATATTATAGCTCCGAGTTTCCTCAGTGTCCTTCCTTCGATAAGCTCAGTGTGAAATGGCAGAACACTCACAACTGAACTACTTAGGTAAGAGAAAGTTGAAACCTGAGACAGCTTTTAAGAAAGAAATCTCAAAAGAACCAATGAGGTGCTTAGTCTAAGCTGTAGTCCAAGTGACCTCAATCAGCCAATGACCTCAAACAATTCTCTCTCACTGAAATGCCTGATGGCTTTGGCTAAACCAAGATGTCCCTGAATATGTGCTCAGACACACAGCCTCCACAAACACTAGGCCCAAATACAAGCCTGAATATGGAAATGCTACAAATATCCCCACTACTTAGAATAAACTGCAGAAATGTTTCTCACAGCTGAAAAGCAGCAGTGAGCCTTTAAATGAAAGTTTTAAACAGCTAAAGGAGCCTCTAGAAAAAGAGTTTAACTGCAACAAGTTATCAGAAACAAACAACCCAACAGATGCTTAATAAAAGTGGACAATTTCCAGTTAATACCTCACACACAGTGAAACTAGCTAGAAAAATACACAGTACACAAAGTGCTATAAATAACAAAGAAATAAAGAACAAAATAAACAAAAAACAGGATACTTAATGTTATATATTATAGCTCCGAGTTTCCTCAGTGTCCTTCCTTTGATAAGCTCAGTGTGAAATGGCAGAACACTCATAACTGAACTTATTATATCAATATATATGTCTTGCACACAAGGCAACTAGCCTGTATTGCACATACTGTCACATAGTCTCATAAAGGTATAGCAGTGTCCCTCCTAACTCCACCTGCAGATACTATAGTGCCAGAACATTGTACGTGGTTATTCTCATAGATTATGGATGTATCATAATAGTTGTTCAAGAGTGTGTGTGTGTGTGTGTGTGTGTGTGTGTGTGTGTGTGTGTGTGTGTGTGTGTGTGAGTGTGCAGGCTCATCTCTTATCACTCCACATCACATATGTTATGTCAGAGGCATGGGATTAGTGGTGGCATTATTCCAATATTGCCCATGATTGTGGTTGGTTCTTGTAATGATTTCCATGATCCTTTACCTGTGGCTACCTTGCTGGAGACCTCTGCTGAGAGGACACTGATATTCAGTCATATCAGTTTGCACAACTTCACAATATGCACCCTACCTCAGTTGTATGTCAGATCCTTGATAGATGCCCTCTGCATTACTCAAGTAAGGATACTTCTCTCATACAGACATCCTCCCCATTGTTATGTCACCCTGTGTGTCAGTCACAGGCAACACATTTTCACTGTGCAGTCTGTACCATACCATATAGGTATGTGCTTGGTATTCCTGCTACAACCATCTTCCATGGACATGCCCTCCTGTGCTGTAGATGAAGGAGTCCTTTTTCCCTGTGTTCATTCCTACATTTCATTTGTGTGTCCCTATTCAATACACACACTTTCCCTGAGTGATAATTTTACATGGCAGTCCATGTTCTGTTACAGATCATTAACACAGCTACAGTACAGAATGCCAGGAATGGGATATATACTTCACATTTATACCTCACAATTGTCCAGATATTACCAGGATTTCCAGATGTTTTTCTTATCAAATTTGTGGCTTTCTGACATATCTCCGGGATGATCTCTGGACTTATGTGACTCTATATTACATACATTTGAATGCATACCTGTCAACTCTCCTGATTTCTGCAGAATGTCCAGTTTTTGTCTTATATTCATGATCTTTTCCTCATAACATTTTTGTTTTCTGGTGAATCATTAGCATGTCATTGCAGCGTGAAATCAGAAACTGATGACTAACATTTGAGTTTCAAAATTCATGCTCTTCAGAAAGTTCATGCTAATGTACAACCTATTATTCTATCAACTTTCTAAGTTTGGAAGTGCAATATTAAAAATCTTCCCCTACTTTTGGGCCTTTGTTCCCACATTATGTATGCCTTTGTCCACATATCTTGCTCAAAGAGGATGATAGCTATGTTTGAGTTTTATTCTACCACATTTCCATGCAACATCAATTGCAAATATGTCTGTATTTCTGGTTAAATGTTCCTGCATTATGTTGACCTGTTTGGAGATTTTTTGAACTAACAGATTCATTGCTAACTGTGAAGCCCTGGTGGTCATTGTGGCATTCTGTGGAAATCTGCAGACTGTAGATGCTCTGCTTTAAACAGGATTATATCTGTGTTTGCTTGCACAGTTTCCTGTTGCCAGCCCTGAAACCTGACTTAGGCGCGCTGCACATCATTAATATGCATTGTACCCTATCTCTCACCACGCACTGTTGCACAAACATATAAATATGTAAACTCCTGTGGGCAGTTACAGACACAAATGGAAAAATTAACTTCACTGTTTATTTGCTTCATTCACCTTCTGATAACCTCTTATTTTAAATAGCATTCTGTTGTACCTTATTGGGCAACTTTCTGGATTATTTTGTTTTCTAGGAAAACACCAACCCCCCTCCCAAATTTTTGTATAGTCTTATATGTCTGACACAAATTACAATTCCACTTGGAGCCAAAACCTTTATGACAATGGCCATGTACAGATTTTTTTGAGAAATCTCAGGTTTTGTGGGAACATTTTCTAATGAAAGTATATCAGAAACATATGTTGTTGCTAAAACAAGTTTCTGGCTTTAAGAGGCTGATTTCTCTAAAGAATGGGATAAAAACTGCATTTAGCAAATGCCTCACCACTCATTGTGTTAGAATATGTTCCTTATTCTCCACAGTGACTATTTAAACATCCATAGGTAGGTAAAAACAAGAGGACATTCTTTCTACTGAGCAACTGAAGCAAAGGAAAAACCCAAGGCAGAACAAAATAAAGCAACTCACAGAGGAGAGGAAAAATAAAGTGTACCACTGCTCAAAAACCTGTTCTACAATTCAGGTAAATTAAGTACTTATTAATATCACTCATATTAAAACAGTCACATTGAAAAAAGTTAATTTAGATTATTTTTATGGAAAACAATATATCAAACATGACAACAACAGTGTTTGAAAGTGCAATGAGAAAAAGGTTTAGACCTTTGTCTAGTACAAACATCTTCAAAATTCATAAATGTCTTAGTATTTGTATATTTTCAGATAATGAATGTTATATGATGTCAAAAGGAATGACAAAAATTTCTGGAGCTTTGGTTCAATAAAGTGTTCTGTTGTAGCCTTTAAGACAATTTTCAAGGTATTTTGTCCCAGAACTGGACCTTGTGGATCCATAAATTTATTTTATTCCTAAATGTGAATAAAATAGCTCAAAAACCTGAAAATAGTGCAGTATATCATAGTTCATAGGGAGGAAGGCCCAGGAATGCATGTGAAGTTTTGGCTTTTTCAATATGGAAGTTGTAATGTAAGGAATATTATTAGTGCCATTTTTCTTATTACAAAAATATATTTTGTTTTAATGCACTTTTTTTCTATTACCTTTCCTAATTTGTTCAGTTGTACTATTTTATCTGCATTTCTGATTTTCCTGAAGGACAGTTATTGCCAAAATGCTGAGTTACAGTTACAAAGAACAAATAAACTGCTTAAGCCATTGCAAGAGTGGGTGACCAAGTTTGAAGCCAGAAGCCAAATAAATTATTGAATTATTTTTGTCCATATTGAATTCATTCTTTCAAATTTGTTTAAAAAATAAAAAAAAAAAACTTCTCAAGAAACCTTTGAGGTTATTACACCTCATTCAAAAAAAAAAAAAAAAAAAAGAAGAAGAAAAATATATTGGTAGAACATGTGCATTGTTCTTTCAGAATGCCATATCTACCTTTTTGTCCAAGACATATTTTATAGCAAGCTTTTTATTTTCTTTCAAGATCTCACAGAAATGTTGAGAGCAAGTAATAAGAAACTTGTCAATAAATGAAACAAGGTCATGATTGTATAAGATGTGAGCAGAAGTCAAAAGTACATGGCTTGTTTTTCCCTGTGAAAATGACTGATACTAAAATTAAATTTTAGCTCCTATACACAGCTATATTATAGTTTTAAAAGGATGTTGTCATGATCTCCTCATGCAAAGAAGTCTCTAAGCTGCTTAAATTGGGTTTATTGTGAATACTTACAGTCTTGTTTAACTGATACTTGATTATTTAACTCACAAAATATCAAAAACTTGAATAGTCTTATGTAAAACAGTAATATCCTGGAGGCTGCAAAACACAAAAACTTTTTTTTGCTTGTTTTATAAGACAGCAGGTTCCCTGCCCTTTCTCAGGTGTGGCGACAAACTTACACACAGAATTATATATATCTGCCACCTCTGAGATTGCATAAACTCAGAGAAGAAGGAGAAAATGATAAAAACACAACACTCATCTTCTCCCTTTCCTTTGAGACAAGACACCATTGAAGTTTCAGAGACAATGATCAGCTGGTTGGCAAAAAATAGTAGGCTTTCCCTTGAGGTAACTGTTTCCTATTAATCCCATTTGAGTCATTTAAAATGTGAATACTTCTTAAGTCATGTTACTTCTTAAGTTGTGGTTACTGCCAATTATCTTTTTACTTGGAATGCAGCTATTACTGGTTTCATCTTGATTTAATATAGATTTGTGATAGTTTGAGATAACTGTTTCTTTTCTGAATGTTTTTACTCTGTAGAAAAGGAAGACAAATGCAGTGTGTATTAGGATCTTGCTGATGTTTAGGGTTACAGCCTTTGACTGTTACTACATTTTTTGGGTCGATATTATAACAACGAACCATCTCTTTGAACACCTAAATATCTGCACCTAATAAGCAAAATCTGAAATGCACGAATGCCCACTTCCGTGAATTTTTTCACAGGGAAAAAATTCACTTGGCCAACCAACAAGAAAACAAACTTTCAAACCCAAATCAAGGTGGGGCTTCACCCCCCCCACACCCTGTGATGTGGAGGGCTGTGCCCCCATACACCCCCAACTAAATATACCAGCTCTGAGATTGCTCTACATTGGAGAAAAGGGCAAATTCCTGATAATGGCCAGGCAAATTTTTTTCCCTGTGAAAAAAATTTGCGGAAGTGGCCATTTCTGCTTTTCAGATTTTGCTCATTAGGTGTAGATGGTTAGGTGTTCAAAGAAGTGGTGTTTTGAGGTAATGATATAGACCCCATTTTTCATTTTGTATCACCAAACTTGTTTTTTTTTTCCTATGGTTTAGTTTTGATCCTATGTTTTAGTAACCTTTTCTAGCACAGACTTAAGTTTTAAAAATGGAGTCCTCATTATCATGCACTTCCATTTTCTGTCAGTGATGTAGACAAAAATTGCAACAAAAGCAGAGACGTTCACTTTATTAAATTATTCTAGTTATTCTTATTTTAATTTCTTATTTTTCTTGGGTTTCCACTGTGACTTTGTATAATGGCAACAATTGTTGCACCTCCTGAATTTAATTTTGAATACATTTGGGTAGGTTAATGATAAAACAATATAGTGTTACATAACTACTAAATAATTAATGAAATAAATGGCTTTTATGGAATATTGGTAAAATATGCAATAGCTTTGAAATTTTTTTTATTAATTGCGTATTGTCTTTTATTACTTTGTATTCAGTATTCGTTGTATTTGTTTTATATATATTGTATATATTTATGTGTTTGTTTAGTTTTTTTATATGCAATGTATCTTGGTGTATTAGGTGAATACATAGTGATTGCAACATACTTTCACTTGATGTTAAGATAAATTTGTGATGTCACTGAATAAAGGCAGTGAATTTTAATGGAGACCACCACTGTTCTTTCATTGGTTACAATACCATATAAAGGAATGTTGATAGGTTGTAATGACCTTTTTGATGATTGGTTAGTGCTAGTCCATTTTTCATTTGCTGTGATATGTCTTTTTCAAATATATTTAAATACTTGATGCATTGTTGTTTTTAATGGTCTGATGAAGCAGTCGTTCTGACTGTGAAAGTGCTACCCATCCAATAAAATTTATATCTGGATTATTCAGCTGTGTTTTGGTTTATCTTGTCACCATTTTACAGTTTAATAATTACTTGTCATGTAGATTTAGAAGCAATTCATAATGGTTACTAAAATTTTATTTTATTTATTTATTTTTGACTGGGTGAACTCCACCTATGGCCATCAATTTTTTTTCTTCATTCTCAATTTTATTACTTGTGCTGCATTTTTAGAGGTGATTCTTCAGCAATCCAAAATTGGAAACTCTTTAATCACATTCAGCTGCTTCTAATTATATTTGAATTTTAGCAGTGATGAGATGTTGTCCAAGACTATTTACAAATAAGTTAAAATGTGTTGAATACGTTGTTTTATTGTAAAATATAAAATCTCTCATAATGGTTGTGGCATAATTCAAATCTTAGATATCTCGTGATACTTACTGTTTGATGGTGTTTGGTCAAGTCAAATTGTATGCTCTCTCTTCTTATTTTATGCTCAAGTCATCTGCTGAAGGTGTCTGTTTCTGTAGATATCTTTAATTTTAATATTATATAATTTGACTATATTGCAACAGCAATATCTCTGTTTTTTGTATAATTTTGTGTTTTTCTTTCTTTCTTTCATTGTTTTAATGTTCCTGAAGTTTTATTTTTCTTTGAGAATTTGTGCAGCCCTGATATTTATTGTTACAAATCCCACCAGGTTTATGTTTTCTTTAGTTTGCTTGAACATTATACTTTATTTGTGCTTCTAAACTAAGATGTTCAATCTGCATTTAGACTGGACATATACTTTCAATTTAACATACAGAATTTCATATCTTAAGTATAGTCTGATTTACTTTTTCTGAAGAAATAGAGAAACTTCAAGATATTTTGGTACATATAATAGATTATACTTCAGGTTATCATTGCAAAACTCACTTTTTCTTTTCTTGACATTTAACCTTTTGCTTGCAAATAATTTCTGTTTTCAAAAATCCGTATTACTTGGAATAGAAAGCTAAACATTCAAATTATCCAGTGCTTAAAAATAAAGATGCATGTTTTAGCATTCTACAAAGAGTTAATTTGCCTTTTTATCATATTAATAAGTTTAATCAGGTTTAGTTTGAACAGTGGTTAGTTTTAGTCAGGATTGGATGGTCTGAAAAGGAATCAGAAGTTTTGTATTTTGTTCATGTTGTTTTTCTTTTTCATCACTGTTATAGTTTATTCTAAATGTTTGATTTCATTTGATATATGCTGCATTTCTCAAGCTGAGCCTGAAAATACTCCAGACTGATCAATACTTTATCCTGGTTAATGAATAAAACTAACTACCAAACTAGTAACTAACCAACTAACTAAATGGATGTAATTTCTATAATTCAGATATTTTTATAGTGTTTTTCTTCATGCAGATTCTGTCACAGAATCACACATATTGTACCTCTATAGACCAGATTATGTACCCAGTTATCAAACTGTAAAATAGATAAATATTTACATCTAAAAAGCAAGCCCTCTTTTCATCTTTTTTTTTATAAAAAATATTATCCAACATTATATTAATTCCTATGCTCGATGAACAAAGGAAACAAAAATGCCAAAAAGTATTGCATCTACAGGCAGTTCTAAGTCATGTGCTGGGGTAGCCATTTTAGTAAAAAAAAAAAACATTTCTTTATCCAATTGTACATCAAAGGGCTGACTCTAGAGTATTTTATAAAAGTTTCTTTGATTAAGCATATTTTCTTAATGTTTAGACTTAAAGTACTTGTAAAAGTCAAGTAAATGTCTTTATATCTGTTCTAAAGACATTAGAAGGTGTTAGAAGTGATCACTTCATCTTAATGGGAGATGGAAATATGTTTATTTACCCTATCATTGAGAGGAAGAAATACAACTCTTGATGCAACTATTCTGTATCAGAAAATATTGTTGATATTATATAGATCCTTGACTAAGCCATGGTGGTGCAGTGGTAGCATTGTTGCCTTACAGCAAGAGATTCTCCCGTTCGATTCTCGGCTGGAGCACCTTCTGTGTGGAGTCTGCATGTCCTCCCCGTGGTCGAGTGGCATTCGAAAGACATGCATGAATGGGCATGCCTTCATTGAAGGTTGGGCATCGGGCTGGCATGTCGGCACCGTAAAAATTGACTGCCAATCATTAGTGGACTGGAGTTCCACTGTGGCGACCCCTAACCGGGAAAAGTCGAAAGAAAAACAATATAGATCCTTGACTGAATAGACCCTTGTGAATTGTCATTTCCAGCTGAATGGGAATTATTTTATTATTTTCAAGTGCATAGATCATGATTCAGCATTGATTTTTTTAAACTTTCCAGCTTGCTCATATTTTATTAAAGAGATTCATTTTGATCCACATTTCCAAATTCTCTTTTATTGATTTGCAATTAGAATTTGTAATACATAATTGTAATTTTATTTGAGGTTATTTCCTACAATAATAGATAATACTAAAATACCTGCAGTTATACATTTATTTTATTTTATTTTATTTAACATTTGTTACCCAGGTTGGATCACTGGTCCAAGGACTCTTTCCAGTCACAACGTGTGCCAGAAGGTAAGACAATGCAAACAAACATACAAAAGGCTGAAAAAACATTTATGTAGTAGCATACGTTGGCATTGCCTGCAACAGAGGTGTAGCTGTAGCACATTATTGAATAATAGATTATGTACAGTTCAGTATTAAATTAGAATACTTAAAGTAAAAATTAGTTTACACGCTAATTGCACAAAGATGCATTTCTATGAATGTGGTAAGCTCTCCATTGCTATCTTAACAACATTAAAGCAATAGAAGGGATATTTTTTGCTCCTTACTTTATGGGTAATAAATTATCAATTTGATACACTTTTAGAAGATATTAATGATCTACTGTTTTTCCCACATTACGAGGGTATACATTAATATTTATAGGATACTTAACTAATAAGGCCTCTTTTATTAAAAAGCCCCAAATGTTTGTAGAATTTCAATTGTGTGGCAAAAATACGGCCTTTAAGGATTTGCAGATGACTAAAGATTTTCCAAAAAGACAATAAGTAAAAATTAACTTACAAACTCATTTAAAGTTAAAATTAGATTTTTTTTTTAATTAAAGCTTGGGCTGCATGGCTAAGCTTAAAAAGCCTCTTGTGGTCATTAGCATAGTAAATATATATGAACCTATGGTGGGATTTTGGCTATTTGGCCATATACATGTTAAACAGATCAGTCATAGTATCCATATTTATCTAGGATTATGAGAGTTGATGCCCCAAATTATTTCACTTAGATTTCAAGAAAAAGTTGTACTATTAGGTTCAAGGTGTATACATGTTTAGATGCTTATGAGTTACTTGTAGTGATTAGTATATGTGGTACACAGAGGGTCCAGAGAAATCGGCTGCAATAAAGAGCACATGGAGGTTAGACCACATTTACTGTTTCTCTATAATTTATTAAGCCTCCTGGCATGACATGGTGTTAAGGGGTGGAAAAATATCTCCCAGAATTGAAAAAATACTTCTTCAGAGTGAAAGAAGCATATTTGCTGACTAGAGTTTCTGTGTTTGGAACTGAAGAATATAATTCTCTGTGGAAAATGGCTTTGCATATCCTCACCTGGAATAATTGGAACAATTGTGTTCAATGTGTTCAAAATTATATTATTAAACTGAAAGCCTAGAAAGGTATTCAAAAAGTTTGACACTTACTGTCTTAAATACCCTATTTTCATCCATTTGTCTAAATATTTTTAAAAACAGCCAGTGTTTCAAATTTTATAATTCTTAGTGGTATTAAATTCCACCATAACCCTGCTCTGCAATTAAATGAGTTCACTAGTTCCTTTATACTTTACTTCTGAAGAAGTTTGTGGGTCAGCAAACGAAAAGCTGTTAAAGTTATTATAGAATAAATTCCTTGGCTCTACACTCTGCAACTGTCATGGCAGTGTTTTATTTCATGGTATTACCAAGTCATGCCCAACACTTGCAATGCCTTAAAGTGTTTCCTACCCATCTTACCACATAACAGTTGTTTTTTATCATCAGTCATACCATCCTGTATTGTGTTGACTGCCATAACAAGGTCTACGAAAAACACATCAGTAGGTGACCCTCCATTTAAGGCTTCCCAAATAGACTGGTAAAAACACGCAAGAAGTTTATTTGACAGGCCTGTACGGGAATGATACAATGCTGTTTAAGTCTTGCATAAATGTAACATGTTAGATATTAACTTTGTTATCATCCTTTTGAAACATTTGTCTAAAATACAGGTCAGACTTATGGGTCTATAGTTTTCTGCTAGTGAGATATCCCCCCCTTATGGACAGATGCAACCGAAGCCTCCTTCTATACATCAGAAACAAAACCTGACTATAAGGACTCCTGGTAAATATACAACAAATATGGGGTGATATACTTTAAAATATTCAACAGGAAAAAAAAAACATTAATGTCATGTGGAGTTGCTGCAATATGGGTCGTAATTACCTTAAATGCTTTCTTCAAGACAGTAGAAGTTATTATAGGACATGATTCAAAACCCAAAAAGGTATGTCCTTGATGTGTTCCACCCTTTTTCCCAAGCATTAAAAATGTTATCAAGGAAAAACCTCTGCCAGAATTTTGGGGTCTGAACCTAGACTGTCCTCTTGCTTTAATAAGGAAATCTGTCAGAAAAATGGAAGCTTTAGATCTAGAAATTTAATTTATTTCTTTCTCCAAGTGGATTATTCCTCCCTGTCTTTTTTGCACTGCTATTCTCCTCATCAATCCATTTCCCAGCTACTTATTGTTAATACAGTGTTAACTCTGACATGTACATTGTACTGTGTCATCTTAAAATCATGTCTATTATTATTACTGTATAGCCTTCTAGCCATTTATGTAACTGAAATTGTATTTTCTGTATAATTTGCATGTGGAGCTTTTCTCCCTGGGCCTCCACTGAAAATGGGCTCTCCAAGGCTCAGTGGACTTTCCCAGTAAACAAATGCAATAAATAAATAAATAAACTGAAAAAAATCTGAAAAAGTTCTGTGTGCAGCATGTCTGTTTGTTGCTAGAGAAGAAAGCACAAATCCACTTAACTATTTTGAAAGGAAAGACAAAATAGCAATAGTTGGAGATAAATTCAGTAATCACTGTTAGCCCAGAAAGAATTTACCATTTATTAGATATATGTTCTTTGCAACAAAACAATGTTCTACAGAGATTGCATAGCTCAAGAATGGTGCCAAAGATCAAGAATTTGGTGAGTTATATAATTTTCTAATAAGGAACATAATAATGTGTGCTACACAAAATGAATCAATAGGTAAACGTTTAATTAGAAATACTTATTTAATTAGAAATACATACTGGAGAGGCCACAAAAGTACTTCACAAAGAGGATCCTAGGCCTTAAACACTTGTCCTATATGGACAGACTCAAAAAACTCCATCTATTCTCTGTCTCATATCACCTACTTAGAGGCAATCTCTGCTTGACTTACAAATCCATGTCTGATCCAGCTCTGTTAGAAATGCTACATCTGAAGAGATCACAGTCCCTCTGCACCACATGCTCCAGAGACTTCAACCTCAATACCACAATCAACAGAACAAGCTGGAGGGACAGGCTCATAACTCAGAGACTGCCCATGCTATGGAATTAACTTCCCTTACATGTCAAGCAGAGCACCTCATTGGGCCTCTTCAAGAGAAATCTTGATGAGTGGATGGGAAATAGAAAATTCACCCCGGGGATCACTCCAGTGGCTCTACTAAATAGAGGCACTGGGAACTAAGGTTGGGTGGCACGATGCCAGGGTAATCCTATGGGCTAGGCTTGTAAAGGCTCCAGGGCCATTAGCCTAGTACACACCTATGAACCTATGAACCTATATGACATTATCAGAAGTTGTGGATATGTGCAGAACAAGGGAATTAACTAATGCAAAGATAAAAGTGTTAACTGATGAAAATGAAGTATGTAAAATAAAATGCAAGTCAAAATATGGCAAATTGAGAAATAAAGGCAAGAAATGTTATAAAAGTCATAAGACAATGTACTGTAATGAAGAAGGGATCCAAGATGGAAATGCTTGCACCACTGAAATTTAGATTTGCAGTACACATGGCTATGAGAATGATAGGAAACAGTGCCTAGACCATAATCAAGCTTCCAAAAGTTGTGCTAGAAAATGACATTTTGCAAATGTGTGTAAACTTGATATGTACTTTCAAAAGGAATGTCTATGCTTTTGACCAGAAATATAATTATCTGTTTGCTGGTGTTTTAAAAGTAAAAATACTGTCCTACTGTGAAGATTGCCAATATGTCACAAAGGGTCTGTATTATTTGAATGAAAGTTCAAAATATCGATCTCTGTAAACAGCGAAAATGCCGGACATCAAATCCCCCCACACCTCCTGTGAATTATATATACCAACTCCAAGATCACACTACAGTGAGGAAAGGGCAAATTTCCCAAGCTTCACTGTACCGCAATGTCACAAAACACACATTGTATATGCTCCTCTTCCGAATCTTTCCTCACATTTCCAGCGGTACTTCCAAGTTGGTCACAAAGTGGAGTAGATGAATGTAAATCCAACCGTTCAGCATTTTCACACTTATAGTAATGACTTTTTGGAATATTCTAGCTGCCATCCAGGAAAGCAGAAAAAAAGCATAGTCAAGGGGCAATGTATAAGAGCAGCACATATGACTTTGTGTTATAGTGACATGGTTAAGGAACTAGATTATATAGGTGAACTCTTCCTTAATCAAGGATACCCCCCAAAAATTGGTAAATGACACCGTGGAGTATATGAAAAATCAATAGGGTTTAAGATATAAACCCATTTTGGGAACAGGTCTAGTTAGTAATGCCAATAAAGATGGAGAATTTCACAACTGTATTTGAAAGCCACTAACTACCCAGGAATAAATTCTTGTGAAGTTGAGAATGTTCTTAAAGGGGGTGTGGCTGTGTTTATTATAGTCGGTGATGCCCCATTATTTGTTTTTAAAACAGGTAAGAATTTGAAAAATAGTTAGAGTCTAAATTTATTCCATTTACATTATATAGAAGGAGGCACTAAAAATGTGGTTGTTGTAAATACTGCCCCGACATTTTAGAAGGCGAATATATCACACTTGATAATACTAATAAGACAATGGTATATTTTAAGAGGGGTAATTGTAATACGGGACACATGATATATAAAGTTAAATGTGTACAGTGTCCAATTTTTTATGTAGGAAAGACTGATAGACTGCTCAAAAATAGAATATACCTAGGAGTGGGGGTTACAAGACAACATTAGAATAAAAAAGAGGTTAGATGGTAACTGTATTTGAAAGCCACTAACTACCCAGGAATAAATAAAACTAGCACCATTAATCCTGTCTTATATCACAGAGCCCTGTGATTGAAATGAACTATTATGCTGTGATTATAATAAGGTTATGTATTTCATCTATCAGTATTTTTGTACATTTTTTTATCCAGATTACAGTTTTCATACTGTTTTATGAAGCAATATAGGTTAATATCTACTGATTTTTTTTTTATATTTGTAGTGTTGTACTTTTTTAAGAAATGTGATCATGTGATAGGTTACAGCAATATCATTGGTCCTAAGAACTTTTAAAACTAGTGGTTTTAATTGAGGGGGTTAGATTCTGATGAAGCCTGCGGTTATGCGGGATGGAGAATATTTTCAACAGAGGACTGGGGTGTCCATGGGTGCAGCATGTGCACCAACATTTGCTAATATAGTCTTGTCCAAATGGGAAGAAGAATACATATTAAAATCAGAGTTTAGGAAGGAATGGATCCTGTATAAAAGATTCCTAGACGATATAGTTATTTTTTGGATAGGGGGGTATGAAAGATTTAATGAATTTCTAGAATACATTGGGAAAACTACTAACTTCCTTAAGTTTACATATAATATGAACCATGAGGTACTACAATATTTAGACATTGAATTGGTTAAAAATAATATGTCGAAGTCTTTTTCTTCCAGGGTATATAGGAAAAAAACTTATGTTAATTCCTATTTGCATTATGAAAGTGCGCATCCCCTACACTGCAAGCGTAATATTGTTAAAGGGCAGTTTGTTAGGGGATCAAGGATGACTACCCTGGATGAAGACTTTTTGGTTGAATGTAATACTCTGCAAAAAATGTTCATAGAAAGGGGATACCCAGAGAAATTTGTATATGACATTAGAAGGGAAGTGGAAATTGGTAGGGCAGACAGATTCAAACCAATTATGGGTAGAATGGATTTTAAAACAATAAGAGAAGAAAGTAAGGATAGGGTGACTGAGGATAATCAGTACCATAAAAATCTCATAATTGAATATAACAGTTATAACATGGGAATAAGAAACATTTTAAGTAAAGAATGGGATAAATTTGCTGCTTTAACGGATATAGAAGGAATTAATTGTTTTAAACCAAAGATTATTTTTAGAAATTCAAGAAGTATAAAAAATATGTTAGAAAACAAAAAGGATATGGAGTATAGGAAGAACGATGTGGAGGGAAAGAAAGTAGGAACGTACAAATGTGGACGGTGTAATCAATGTACATATATCAGTAATAAGAGTGAGATATTTATAAATAGTAGAAATATCCTAATAAAGAGTAAAGGTAAATATAGTTGTGATACAAAAGGGGTGGTGTATTTGGCAACGTGTGATAAGTGTCCTTCATATTACGTGGGAAAAACAGAACGAGAACTAAAGAAAAGAATATATGAACACGTATATGATATGCAAAAAGGGAAAGAGACTAGTGCCTTATTTAAGCATAGTAAAGAATGTAGAGGATGCAAATTTTATTTCTTTGTGTTACAACAGGTGGAAAAGGATAGAAGAGGTGGTATTTGGGAAGAGATTTTGGAGAGTAAGGAATTGTGGTGGCAGGTGTATCTGGAGGCTGGTAAAAAACCAGGGATAAATGATTATTTGAGTATATCATCCTTATTAAAAATAAGGGCTAATAAAATCTAGGAGTTTTTAATAAATATAGTAAGTGTTAGGATTTGATGTATGATTTATGTTATTTATTCATGAAATTATATTTAAGCAAAGTATAACGTATTTATGAATATTAGTTAGGCAGTTTTTAAATTCATTTTTGTATAAAGGAATTGGTATTTATTGTGTTTATGGAATGTTATGTGCAATATTGAATCTTGACAGTAGAGGGAGATGGTTCATTATGTTTAAACATGCTAGTAAGCACAAGCACTTTATTTTAAATGGTTGAATTATTGTAATTAACTTAACTTATGTATTTATGTATGGTATTCATATATATTAACAATGTTATAGGTTTTTAATGTATTTAGACATTTTAAATGTTTTGTAAACGTATTTTACAGTTTATGTTTTAATTCAACATTAATATTAATGAGGCTCGTTGGTTCATAGGTTAATTTTGAATGTGTTTGGGGGTTTTACATTGGTTGGAGGGTTATTAAACTTAGTATAAATAGATTAATTAAATGGGAACATATTGTCTGATGAAGTCCAAGTGTTTGGATGAAAACGCTGGGTATTTATTTTGTGTAATTGCGTTAATGTGGATGGTTCGTGGAGCTGTTATTAAAAGACTTGAAGTGGACTCGTGGTTGCAGTTTCCTTTGGCTCGTAGCACTTGTTTGGTGTTTGTTGGTGCTTTCAAGTGCTTTCTATTGTTTTTTATGCGGGCAAAAATGCTCAATCTGTTTTAGCTTCAATAAAATTGTTTGTTTACAGCCATTGTGTTGTGACAGAGGTATATCTGTTCTGGCCTTGGAGTGTGTGTTTGTTTTAGTGGTCATATTCTTCTAGTGTTTGTGAGTTCACACTTTGTTTTTTAGGTATCACCAGATAGTATTGTTAGGTTAGAAAATGCTGACATGTAAATACATAAACAGAACATTCAATGTATATTTTCAAGTAGTTATTTTTAAATAAGTTAATTCTTAGATAAAAACAGAAGTATCAATAAAGTATCACTGTAAGAAATACCATAAACATCTTTATGGTAAAGAAGTTTAGGTAGCTACAGACTACAGATGCATGCAAAGCGTATTCAAAAAGTCTTTATTAAAGGTGCATCTAAGATTGTAGATGATGGTAGTTAATCTATAGAAGTTCAACCTTAAAGTGGAATACAAACCACAGCAAAAACCCCCCCAAAAAATAGGTATGTTAATTTCCCATAACAGCATGGTGAACTGATAGAATTAGAGATTCATTGGATAATACCACAATTATCAAAGACAGAAAAAAAACATAAAAGAATTTCAGTAGTGCACTGATACTTACTTAGACATGCAAGTTCTAAAATACATTAACATGAAAAATGGACCTGAATGCAAATCATACATAAAGAATGAATTTCAGTCTTATTTCCTCTTCATTGGAGAAGTAAATACATCCAAGGATTTATATTAAAGGCTTAGAAACTAATACTTCCCAATCAGTTGAGACAAATGTTTGGTTTGATACATGAATCACAGAAGTGAATAGTAATGTGCAAAGAATTAGTTAGAGATATAATATTTTAAAGTATATTAACTCTGATATAATACATACAGCAAAGTTGTGCCATCAGTAGTGCATAGTATGACAAAAGTCTACATGAAAAGATGATAACATAGCTGGATCTACATCATCCATGAAACAGAGTCAGTAATGATTTGTTCCAGATGAGAGAAGCCATGTACCTCATATGTGTGGATTATTATTACACATTTCCTGAAATCATCAGTGAGTCAGACACAAACATGCTTAGCATTTTAAAACCAATATTCTTGAATTAAAGAATACTTCATGTTTTCATATCTATCAGTGGTCACCAATACACAAATCATGAATGTGGAAGATTTGTGCATGACTGAAAATGTCCACACTATCCAGAGTCAAATGAAAATGTAGATAACACTACCAAATTCTGCTGGGAAGGAGATATAGCAAAGGCCCTGAGGATAATCATCTTGCAGTTTTTGGAATATAGGAATAGTTTATTACAGGGACTTAAGCTCTCACCAGCTCAACTGCTGAGAGACAGAAGGTTGAGAAGCAGATTACTTATTTCAGCTCAAGTACTGGTATCTGACAATTAAGAAGAGTAAAACAATTATTGGAAAAAATCACCAGTGGAAGAAATATTTATGTGAAACAAACTGAAAAAGACTATAAGATTTACAGACATATTAATATAAGTCCCAGCAGTTATATTACCCAAATCTATTCTAGGTACCTCCATTTCCAAAATTTACATACCAGCAGTCTTTATTTATTTGAATGTTAAAATGCATTCTGCAATTACTTTAGTATTTATTCTTTTGTTAACCAGGAAATGTTGAACTATTCTTCAGACCATTGTCTGCCATGATCAACCACACTGATAAGAATAAATGCAGTGCACATGAATAGTTTAATATAGCTAATTAACCAGGATCTTTTTTGAGATGTGTGAAATAAACTGTAATACCCAGAAAACACACACACACACACACACACACACACACACACACACACACACACACACACACACACACACACACACAAAGACATAGGAAACGCTTTCAAACACTACCCAGATGATCAAGGTCTGAATTGAACTCTGGACCTTGAAGCTGTTAGAAAGACATTAACCATTCAGCCACCATTACTGCTAATAGGCTTAATAAAATTATGTCTGAAATTATTTTCCTAGTTTTGTAATGGATCACTATATTTAGTCAATCTCTACACCAGTCAGTTGTTTTGGAAACTTTATTTTGGGCTGCATAATAAATTACTATTTACACCTTTGTTTTCTTTATCACCTCATTTGTTTTTGAAATGGTAGGCTGTAGATTAATATTTAGAGTTTTTAGCTATGGTAAGCCATAAGCTCATATTTATGTTCAGAGTTCTTCTTCTTCTTTTTTTTTTTGACAGAAACTACTTCTTAAAGCCACCAAAATGTTATATTCCAAAGGCATGAATCTGGAGTATTTCTCCTCAGGCCTCCGCTGAAATAGGCTCTGCCCAAGTCAGACTTTCCCGATCAACAAAAGTTAATTAGATAAATAAAATTAATAAAATAAATACATTTAGCTCTTTAGCTTTAGTATGGCTGTCAGTAGCACCTTAAAGCCTATTTCAATAAGGGCTGGCCCTAGTTAAGGTTGCCCAGTTTCTCCCTATCTTTTTAATGTATATGTGAAGTATGTCTCGAGATGTTTCTTTCTTTCTTTTTTTCTTTAATATATTTATTTGTTCCCTCAGTCCTCATTTATACCAGCCTGGCCCCCAGTGTTACATGTCCACACTAAGTCTACCTGCAGCCTCCTATCCCCCCCAGACTACCTGCAGCCTCCTACCCCCCCCCCCCTTGCTCTGTTGCTGCTGAGGCTGGGCATGGAATTTAAAGGCATCCTGAAGGCTCAGCTATCTGTGTTTCTGTCCAGTGATTTTTTTTATTTTATATGCTCTACCCACTTTTCCATTTCCTCACACCCTTCACTTACTGGCTGCATCTGATGGAAACTCCCCTCTTTGGACCATGCATCCATTTACAGAACATCACAAGTGAGCTCCATTCTCCTAGGATGGGCATGTTCATCCCTCCCTGCTGCTGTATCAGTCACCCAAGCCACTAATCAAATCAGGTTCCGCTGGGCAGTAATTAGGGCTTTATTCCTCTATGCTATCAGAGTGGCCCCAATGAGATGTTTATTATATACATTTTTATTAATTTCCATTCAGTCTTCAGTTTCACAATTAGGCTGACAACATTCAAGATAATGCTTAATTTATACTTTATGCCTTATAACTGATATTCTGATCTGATTTCCACTATTGACTGTTTCTCTCATTGCAGTTATCAGTTTCATTTCTATAAATCTCTTCATTTCAGTTTGAAAAACAACAACTCCTATTTATGCTCATGTGAATTTCCTTATCTACATATTACTTTTAAATAGAAATATTTAGGTATAACTTTCCCAACATTTTAATTTATGAAGCTAGCATCTATAAAGCTTGGAAAGCCATAATTAGGGATATAAATGGGTGTCACAATCTGAAATTGTCTTACATTCTAAGCTTCCTCTTCTTAATATGAATAGATTCACAAGGCTCTTTTTTTCTTCTTTAACTCAGTGCTTAGCCAATTACCTAGCTCCTTTTTAAAACAGTTTATGAAGCTATTTTAATTTGTTTTGGTTTCCTTAATAAAGTCATTATTTCAAAGCAAAATGGTTGAATTAGAATAATGGATTTCATCTACATTGCTTAATTTCTATGACTATTGAATGAATGCATGTTTCTTAATAGATGGTCTCTACTTTAGGTTCACCTTTGGTTTAAGCATTTTCAACATGGAAATATTTCTCCATCTTTCATTTCCTTTTTATCTACACATAATCTAACTAAAATGAGATTACACCCTGCTACAAGGATTTTAAGTGCTTTCTTGGGCCTTCTTATATTCCAAGATTAACATCCTTTTAAATTATTTGAGTGTCTCTTCAGATATGTTTCTTTTATTGGAAAATGTGAATGTTGTAGATGCAATTACTTCTTAGGAGATTTCTATTGTCCACCTTTGGATAAATCTTGGCCTTTCTAAAGGTTATCTTTCTATGCTAAATATTATAAAAATACGTTATCTATTCCTATCCCAATTCTTCTATATTATAAATGAAAAAGCAGAGGTTTGGAATACTTTAGGATAATGAGTAAACTGAACAAACAAAGGTTTGAAAAATGTTGATATATTATGATTAAACCAGGCTTTGTATCTAAAGTTTATAAATGATTTGATATCTTTGCCTGCTTGTTAAAGATCAGTGTATTAATTTCAGGATCTGGGACACATATCTTAAAGCAATACTGTACCACTGAATATGAGATAATTTCTGGAATAATTGCCTTAGGACCTTAACATTTCATAAGCTGTCCTGTATTCAAACCATAATTTTCTGTAATGCTTATTTCACCCCAGCTAAATGGATGTTTTAATTCCCATGGTTAGTGCATTTTTTATGACTTGTTTATTGAATGAAGCTGCTAGTCTTCACTTATTTTGCAGTGCTCTAATGTATTTCCTTTATAGAGTTTCCTTAATAACAAATTGAAAACTGTGAAGTTTACAAATGGAATCTTTTCATTGGTGACATTGCACTTTAGGCAATCTCTCTGGTGTAGTGGTTTCTAAGAATGTGTCCTCATCTTGATTGCATCCATCATAGTTAAATATAGTTCTGCTGCATCAGTATTCTACCAAGTTCTTATAACAAAAACTCAGCAGCAAATACTCACACTGCACGTTGGTACAAACAAATTCAGAACCCTCATACTCAGTCTCATGCAAAGTAACAGCAAATGCAATAAGCACAACTAATAATTTTGTAGGGTAATCCCTCTTTGTACTCCATGTCCCTTTACTTTATTACTCTGGCTATGACATTACTGCTTCTTGGTGAATGAGTGACACTAAGAGGTAGTATAAAGCCTGCCCTCATTCTTTTTCCAAGTGCCTGACAGACTGGAAGATTTACTCCAGAGACATAAATAAATGAATGACAGCACAACACTTATATGCATCTTAGGCCATGGTAATATGAGGAGTTACTAGCTTGAAATGTCATTATATCCGCGGTGGTACAGCAGTAGCGTTGTTACCTCACAGCAAGAGGTTCTCCTGTTTGATTCTCGGCTGGAGTGCCTTCTGTGTGTAGTCTGCATGTCCTCCCCGTGGTCAAGTGGCCTCCGAAAGACATGCGTAAATGGGTGTGCCTTCGCTGAAGGTTGGGCATCGGGCTGGCAACTCGGCACCATAAAAATCGACTGCCAATCATTAGCGGACCGGAGTTCCACTGTGGCGACTCTAACCGGGAAAACCGAAAAGACAAACAAAACTAGCTTGAAATGTCATTCTTGTGTAATTGTGGGTGATCTAAGTAACTAACTGTTATCCATCACTTATTAGATATATACTACATGGCTACATTTTCAAGAAAAAAAAATTTTAAGGGTTGTCAGGAAATTCCTGGATGCTTTGACACTTTAGATAAGTTCAGAAAGTTATTTAAGACTGGAATCAGCTTGGTTATCATAACGGTATTTTGTGACAGACACTTATCTCAGAATTAGGTGGAATGGCCCTCTGTCTTTCTTATAGTTGAATTGCTGTTTTTAATTTCTAATTTATGACTTTTCTTTATTGCTATGTTGCAAACTTAAAAAAACTTAATAAAAGAAATATTTAAAACTACATTTGTGATTTGAGAAGGAGAATGACAAGATTGATCAAGCCTGCATTGCATTCCACTATCTATCAATGCTTATATTACCAATTTAAAGAACAGAATCATATGGGGTAGCTGAAATGATCAAATAAGGGGCAGATTATTGATAGTCAGATTTCACTTAAGTAAAGGGAATGATGCCTGCACAGTGAATAAAATTAATTTGTCTGGTTATAACAGGTAACAGAAGATTTGATGTATGCGAAGTTACTTGCAAGATGCAAGAGATTAAAACAAACAAAAATAGGGGAAAACTGAATTATGAGAATGTTAACAAGCATGAAAAATACATGAATAGTGGCACTGATAATTTATTACCCAATGTGTGGCTGTGGGTAGCCCTGGTTGCAATCTACATGCTCCAAGTTAGTTAGGGTAGGAAGGAGCAACAATTTTGCCAACTTACATTTCCAGGGAGAAGGATGAGGTTTCTGGCAAGGGCTACAGCAAGTGATGAATATTAAGAACTGCAAACCTGCAGTAATGATGGGGATATGGACCTCCAGAAAGATAGCATCTTGAGTAACATTGCTATCAATTACATTATGCACGAGGATTGGATTGGGGATAGGGTATACTATAACAATCGTTACCACCTAGGGATGATGGCTCCTCTTGGTTAAGCTCTCATATAAGTGCGCAATATGGCTATAGCCAGTTATATGGTTAAATAATGGATCAGAAAAACAAGGTAGAGTACTGCTGGTTTTAGCAAAGAGGGACAGAAAAATATCCATTGGTTACTCGAGTGTGTAGAACCAGTGCAAAAAGAAATCACTTTGCTAAAGGGCATTAAATTAAAGATATTAATGTAGACTTAGACTAAGTGCATAAAATGAAAGATATTAATGCTGATAGTGAGAGACTTCATATACCAAACCAAAGCCATGAAAACCAGCTGCTTGTGGATACAGTTTGCATTGATAATATGTATGAAGGAAATAGTGTACATAAAGCAAATAGTGTGCAAGAAAAAAGTAGATATATGGCATAGTCAATGAATCAGTTGAAAATCTGAGAAGGAATGCTTGCAATTATTAACCGATGTATCATGTTTAGACTAGACACTGGAAAAAGAGTATAACATAATGTCTGCTCAAATGTATGAACCACTGAGTTTGAAAGAGAGTAAATTAAAGCCATAATTCTGTAACCTGCATGCTTATTTTTTTCATGCAAAATAGCTTGGTCAGAACATGCATACATGTGAATATAAGAACAAAAACTATAAGATTCAATTCTATTGTCAGTATTAATGGAATGCGATTGGTCTTAAGTCATGCAGCTTGTTTGAGGCTTGGTATGGTGAAAATTCACAACAGCATTAATGCACACTAATAGTATGAATATGGAAAACTATGCAGACCAGTGATTTGCTTATGATGTATGAAGATTTATTTTCATGTCTGAGCTGCTTACCAGGATGTCATTATGTTAAGATAGATTCTGCAGTGATACCAGCAGTACATAGCTCAAAGAAAGTTCCAGTAGCGCTAATGAGTAGAATGGAGTGTGATTAAGAAATGTACTGAGCCAAATAAATGGGTAAGGACCATAGTTACCACTGTAACACCAGATAAAATTAATATTTGTATCAATCTACAAGATCTTAATACAGCTATTAAAAGACAGCACTATTGAGTTTTTTACAAAAGACATGGTATGGGTATCTGCCATGCTGAAAAGAAACTGTTTTACTTTTCTTAATACTAGCCAGGGATTTTGGCAACTTAAGCTTGAGAAAGAAAGTTTCAAGCTTTGTACTTTTAATTCATCTATCAGAAGACACAGATTTATGAGGTATCATTTTGAAATACTGTTAACAATTGATGTGCTTTACAGACCCCTGCATAGATGATTGAGGAGTTTCATGGTTTTGTCAATTCATTGCCACCAAGGGAAGTCAGGAAGTTTGCACTGTAACTTCCAGTGAGTGGAGTCTAAACTTTGTAATATAATCAAATTATGCCTGACCTCACATTGCAAACAAAAGCTTAAATCTCCGGAACCACAGAGGTTACAAAAGAAGTGTAAATGGCAAACTCTTCAGCACATACTATTTTTATAGTGGTAGTATTGTGACAAATGGAGATACTACCAGCACAGCTGTCTGGAATTTTGTAAATGATTATATGTCATTTGTGAATATCAACATGATCTATATAAGATGATTGTGTTACAACTATATTAGAACTATATGTCATGTGTATATCAAACTGGTTTGTACAGACGTGTTTTGAAAAACATATTTTATAAAGTGTTTGTGCTTAAAATGTAACCACAGTGTGCCCTACTGGAAAGGAACAGAAATGTGCATGCACTATTGTAACTGTTTAAGTGTATATATTTTAACAGTGGAAACTGGAATACAGGAGGTTAACTTCAAAAAAATAATTGAAGTTAAATTACTGTATGGTTATGCCATAAATGATAGTATCTTTCAATTTCAATGCAGCAAGGAGACACAATGTCTGAAACTAGAGAGCTTTCTGTATTGTCTCTATGGTGAAATAATTGATAGTCTTAAAATGTGAAGGAATGTAATTGTTTTATAATTTCCAGTATCTGCCAAAGATATAAGGTCTATGTATTTTCACAGGTAGATCCCAAATACTATCAGCTTCCAGCAATGGAGGTTTCACCTGAGATAGAGTCAGATGACAAGAAATGATGTCATTCTGCAAGCTATCCCAGCAGTAATATTTGAGATATTAATTTGAGAACTCTCTGAGTGAGACAGTGCATTCTGTATTCTGTCTTGGACCTGACATGAACCTTTTACTACATCTGCCTTGCTCTGATAAAGTAAGTTTCTAGGAAGTAGTATAAGTCTCTTAGATACAGTCATGAATATAGCAAAGCTTAGTTTAGATATTTTTCTTTATTTATTTGAGACTGTCCAGCAATGTTGTTTTAAATATTTCCTGTGATTTTGAACTCTGATGTCACTGTGAATATATACTGAATATTTTCTTGTTCTTTTATTATTTATTATTAAATATAGCTAAGCCTTTCATTGCGGCTGATCTGTCTAGAGATATTTAAATTTTGAGAGTACTTGCATATTTATTTGGTTACACTGTGTGGGCCACTCCTAATAGCTTTGGTCTTGATCAAACTACCATTTGTATTAATATTAATATTACACAGTAAGACTGGACACCCTTTGTTAAGGGATCAAAGTAGCTGATAAGGAGTTGGCTGGTGGCAGTGATAACTACCTTATAGTCTGGGCAAAAGGGGACATAGCTAGTAAACCTGTGCCAACCTTTCCCATGTGTGTGTGTGTGTGTGTGTGTGTGTGTGTGTGTGTGTGTAAATCCAACCTCAAACAGTGTGTGTGTCAGCTACTTGGTCAGGGACTTGAAGCACTGGTTGGACAGAGAAGGTGCTTGAGGTCTTGGCTTGGCCACTCAGCTGAGATCTCAATTCTATTGCTGTACCAGTTGTACCAGTTGGGTGTCCTACTGGGGATCTGGAGAAAGAGGGAGAAACCAGCGCCAGACTGACTGTGGTCTCTCTGTGCTCTTAAGGGAAATTGCCCTTGATACAGAGAGCTGCATCTGGAAATACTGTGTGTGTACTTGCTATTCTCCCAGTGTATGTCCCCCACGTGAGGATTGAGACTCCTTGATTACTGATCCTGTGGTGGATCGTCACATATTGGCTGGCAGTGGTGGTATATCCACATCACATGTTGGTTGGCAGTGGTGGGATCGCATCACATATTAGGATTCAGTGATGTGGATATTGAACTCCTGTAGTTTGTAAACAGTGGTCATTAAAGTAGGTGTTTGTCCTCTCAAACAGCCACAGGGCAGACATTCAGAGTTTCATATTACAATAGTTTTATTTATTTTTTTTGTTAGCTTAGTTAGTCAGGGAGAGCAGGCAAGGATGTCATCAGAGAAGTATGGCAAGCTGCAAAGGATCCATTTGGCTGAAATGTGTCAAGACAAAGGATTAGTGCATGCCAACCTGACTAAAGCAGAAATGATTGCAGCCTTAGTCACAGCTACATCACAGACCAACAACCAGGAGGACAACCAGCCTGGCCTTGGAGATGTACAATTCTCAGAAAATGACAGTTCAACCTTTCCACACAGGACTTAAAAATCTGTCTGGAGTTAAAGAGACTTGAAATGGAGGCCAAACGGTTGAAATAGACTCAGCAGAGAGACTGTGGTGTTTAGAGGCTGAAGAAAATGAGAAACTGCTGCATTTAGAGGCTGAAGAAAATGAGAAACTGTGGCATTTGGAGGATGAAGAAAAGGAGAAACAGAAAGAAATGGAATTAGAATCAACAGAGGGAATGAGAAATCTGGAAGCCAAAGAAAATGAGAGGCAGAGGCAACATGAAAAGGAGATGCTGACTCTTTGTCAAGGTCATGGAGGTAATGGGAAAGGGAGTAACCGAACTCCAGAAGCAATAAAGGTCAGTAAATTTCTTCCACAATTTACAGAATGTGATAATTTTGATAGTTTTATTCATATGTTTGAAAGGGTATTTAAATAGTATAATGTTGACCAAGGGCTCTGGGTACAGTTCCTGACCCCCTTATTCCATGGTAAAGCTGTAACTGCTGTTTCTAAATTATCTGATACTGATTGTGTAAATTATAATACAGTTAAAAATTGTTTATTAGAGTGTTTTAAGTTAACACCTGAAGCTTATAGAAAAAAGTTTCATGAGCATAGAAGCAAGGCAGATGAAAGTGTGTGTGAATATATTGCTGATTACTTTGCTTTAATACTTTGCCTGAGGACATGAGAATCTGGTTGGTAGATAGGGAATGCAATACCACTGATGAGCTGGGAAAAAAGGGAGACCTATACCTAGCAAAAAGGGCATCACTGTACAGGAAAAGGATACCCAGTGCTGCACATTGGTCTAAAGGAACCCATGGTGTGCAGCACAAACTGCCCCAACAGAGTCCACCAGTAACAGGGGAAGCCACTAGTTTAAGAACACAGTCAGGATCAAGGGTTAAATGTTTTAAATGTAACCAGTTGGGCCATGTAGCATCTAGATGCCCATGAAGGCAAGGTGGGGAACAAAGAGTGGGACAGTCAGTAAGTGGAAATGACAGAATGCTAGCAGTAAGTTGTCTGGAGACAACAAGGGTACCAAACTACCACAAGAGGTTATATCCTATCTTAACAGATGGGAAACAAGCCACTGGTTAAACAGGAGCACTACTTGCCTGGGCGATCTACTCGTCAGAGCTTTTGGAGGGACCCCATTCCAAATACCTTTGGCTAGAGTTCACCTTGACTGGCAGGGTGGAAAAGGAAGCAAGCAAGTAGGTGTGTTTGAGGATATCCCTGCAGATGTCCTGATAGGGAATGATTTTGATAATGCAATAACTTGAGTGCATGCAGTTACACTTAGTCAAGCTTGGAGACAAGCATGCGGGTCTGGTAGCCAGGGGGGACCCAGATAGACTGCATACTTGAAGTCAGTACTGGTGAGGTGACTACTTCAGGGAGGGATTTACCCTGTAGCAGTGAGACTGAAGGTGAGCCACAGCTACTTGTGGGTACTGATGTTCCCTTGGAGAAAGTAACTGCAAGGGCAGACTTCTTGTGGAAGGGAGGCAGGGAAGGGTTACAAAGACAGAGTTAAGACAGGCTCAGCTCTTAGACCCTACCTTACAAGGCTTGAGGGAGGTAACCAGGGAGGTGCCTGATTCTCAAGGAAAAGGGGAATCTGTATACTTGGACAAAGGGTTACTGTATAGAGAGTGGACCCCTGAGGGTGGGCTAGAGGGTGAGGTAATGCAGCAATTGGTAGTGTCCAGAGCCTACGATCTGGCACTTCTAGCCATAAGTGTACCAAGAGATGTATCATGCAGAACTTTTATTGGCCTAGGATTTCCAGGGATGTAACAGGGTACTGCAGGACCTGTGAGCAGTGCCAAAAGGTAGGCAAGGCAGGAGACAAGGTGAAAGCTACTTTGATGACTTTGCCTGTGATTGAGGAGCCATTTCAGAGGGTAGCTATGGATATTGTGGGGTCTCTGAGTACCCCAAGTTCCACAAGAAAGAAGTATATTGTAGTGGTAATAGATTATGCTACCGGATACCCTGAGGTGGTGAGTCTGTCCTCCATTGAGGCAGAAAAGGTGGCAAATGCTTTGTTAGAGATTTTCAGCAGAGTAGGTTTCCCAAAAGAAATACTGACTGACAGAGGTGCCAATTTCATGTCAGACCTGCTGGCTTGTCTGTGGAAACACTGTGGGGGTGAAGAACCTAAAGACCACCCCTACCATCCCCAGACTAATGGTCTGGTGAAGAGGTTAAACTCTACACTAAAGACCATGCTATGGGCATTTTAAACCAGTTTAAGAGGGATTGGGACAAATATTTGCCCCATCTGTGGTTTGCTTACAGAGAAGTGCTGCAGGAATCCATAGCTTTTTCACCCTTTGAGTTGCTGTATGGGCATAGGGTGAGGGGATACCTCTAGAATTGTATACACAATGGGTGGGTGGGTAAGTGTGAAGCTCACAAAGAGTCTGTTGTGGCATAAACCTCAGGACAAGGCTCAGGGAACTCATGGGCTTGGCCCAGGAGAACCTGGCAGAAGCCCAACAGCAGAAAAAGGTCTGATATGACAGGAATGCATGAGCTAGAAAGTATGCTGTGGGGTAGCAGGTTATGGTTCTCAATGCTGTCAGACACAACAAGTTGGAGGCGGCTTGAGAGGGACCCTTCAAAGTGGTAAGGAAGGTCACTGATGTTAACTACATGGTAGAACTGCTAGGCCGGAGGCAGGGGCACAAACTGTACCATGTTAACATGATGAAACCTTGCCATGATAGAGAGGCCCTAGTGCTAAATATTGGCAGTAGGAGGCAGGAAGAGTCTGAAGGGGATCTATGGCTACAGGGTGCCAGCCATCAAAATTTCAAATTACTATAGTGGAGCCTAGGATTTTAGGCATATAATATGCCAGTGCAACACTGTACTGGGGTCAGCAATGCAAAGGCAGCTGGGATCTCAAGACAGGGTATAGGGTAATGTATTCCCAGACAGGCTCATCCCTCTCACGCAACATTTCTCAAAAGTCACTTGAAAAACTAGCTTGAGTCTTCGAAGGGGGGAAGAAGTGTGAATAAAGGAGATACTGCCAGCACAGCTATCTGGAATTTTGTAAATAATTATATGTCATTTATGAATATCAACATGATCTATATAAGATGCTGGCATTACAGCTGTATTAGAACTGCATGTCATGTGTACATCAAGCTGATTTGTACAGACGTGTGTTGAAAAAGTTATTTTATAAAGTGTTTGTGCTTAACCAGAGAGTGTCCTACTGTAAAAGAACAGAAATGTACATGCACTATTGCAACTGTTTAAATGTATATATTTTAAGAGTGGAAACTGGAATGCAGGAGGATAACTTCAGAAAAATACTGGCAATAATTCAGCAAGCAGATAAATCAACTACCTGAGTTCACAGCCTTTATGGAGCATCAGAAAATGTATGGTAATATAGAAAAATAGTTAAAAGACAGATGCTTGTGAAAAAGCTAATGAGCACTAGAGCCTTTATAAACTTAGTCGTGCAACCCAACAAAATTGTGTCTCTATGTGTCATGGGCATTTACTAGGCGGGGGTATGTTAGGAAGTTTCTAAAGGTATTTGGGGTATATGTTAGTTAGTTGGGCATAGTTACTGTCTGCTTTTATCAGAGACATGGGGGCCAGATCTGGGATGACTTTCCAATTTCCCATTCATTGGTCAAGGTTACTGTTAAACAGGATCAGGGATGATCTCTGTTTCACATTAATGGGGGATGGTTTATGTTACTGGCTGTTGGGCTGGAGTCACCCCCCCCCCCCGCTAATAAGGAAAAAAAATGTGCTAACTCAAATGTCAGCAATTGTTTTTCAATTAAAAATAATATTTGACTTCTGTTGAGTTCTGGGTCCTTGGAACTTGGTCATACGAGATCTGAAAAAAAATGTGCTTCTTACAATTACTAGTCTGTTTTGAAAATAGCCTGGCATTGGGCTTTCCAATCAGCAGCATTTGGCAGTGACAGAAGCATCGATCAATGAGCAACTCACTGGACCAATATATGATTCAGTGAGGAGGCCTTTCTATTGGCTCAGGCTGCCTCAGGTGAAGTAGTTAATGTGGAAGAAGAAGCACAAGCTGGGGAACAGTTTTTTTTTAAGGATTTTTTTTTTCAGGCACCATCTGTGTTACTGCAAGGATGGGTGAAGAAGGTGAGTACTTAAAGTATGTGTGTGTGTGTGTGTGTGTGTGTGTGTGTGTGTGTGTGTGTGTGTGTGTGTGTGTGTGTGTGTATGTATGTGTGAGTGTGCATACATGGACAAACTACTGCAGAGGTCACTGGGAGAAATGTTGCATTTTGATATAATTGAAGTGCTTGGTGATACATGGACAAACTACTGAAGGAGTTTTTGGGGGGGAAATGGTATCAATTACTGCTTGTGCATGCATGGACAAACTACTGAAGGGATTGTTGGGGGAAATGGTGTCATTTATTTATTTACTGATATTTGATTACTGGGAAAGTCTGACTGGGTAGAAGCCCATTTTCAGCAGAGACCCAGGATGAAAAGCTCCAAATTATTACAAACATTTTAAGAACAATAATTTTACAATCTTCAAAAATAAAACAAAAACATTAAAAAAGTTTAAATAGTTATAACAAATTAGACATAATATAAAAACATTGGTTAAAATGAATACAAGGTATAGGGTAATCATTTAATATTTAGAGAAATTTTAGAGAGTTTGTAGAGAAATGAAAGGTAAGTTAGTCTAATATGAACAGGAATTGCAGTTTGAAGTGAGGGAAAACAGGCGTATGGTATTTTTAGAGAGAAAGTCAGGGAAGAGAATTAACAGTAAGGAAGTAAGTGAAGAAGGGAGAGTAAGGAGGTACAAGGAATGAAAAGGTACTTGCTCACATTTAGGTCTATAGTTTATCCTGGTTTTGAAGAAGAATAGTGACAGATTTTAACTAGGAAGGCTTTCAGAGTGGTTTTGAAAGATGGGAGGGAGATTATAGAGCTGATGGATACAGGTAAGGAGTTCCAGGCCTTAGCAACCTTATATGAATATAAACAATGCCCAGCAGATTTGTTACATTTGTAAACAGAAGGGAATCTTTGGTCACTGGATTGCAATGACCAACTGGGAACATAATTGTCTAGAATGATTTTTAGTGCTGGACAGGCAGATGGAAGCTGGATAATTTTATAGGTGGCAAGAAGTTGTGTATATGTTAGCTGATGTGGCTGTTCTAACTAATTAAGGCTTTGGTGGGTTCTGAAAGGGGTATGTGCTGCAAATTTAGCAACTTTGTTATAGCATTGTTCAAGTTTTAATTTTTGTGAAGCCTGGTGGTAACGTTATCTAGAAGAGTGGGGAGGAGATACGTAGTGACAAGTGTAGTTTTAGTTGCATTGGTGAGAAAGCTTTTGGCTCTGTAAGGCAATTTTGTATATGAAGATCAAATGTAAGATTATTATCCACTATCACCCCTAATAGTTTGCTATAAGAAGTGACTTGAATGGTTATATTATCAAAAGAGAGGACTTTAAATGTTGTTTTTTCATGAGAGAGAGATTAGGGAAAAGAGTAGTAGTTTGGTCTTTTTTGAGTTGAGCATGAGCTGTGAGTTACAAAGCCATATTTCAGTGCCTGTTAAAGCTTCTTGAATTATTATTTGGAGGTGCACCATGTTGTCAGATGTGCAAATGAGAATGGAATCATCTACATATTGTATGTGGGTGGCCTGTTGTGTGGAAGCATAGGGGGGTGTTGGAGAAAATGTTAAAGAGGAGAGACCGAGGACAGAGCCTTGTGGCACACTGGTGATGACTGAGAGGGAAGGAGAGAGCAAGGAGTGCCATTTTACTGACTGATACCTATTGGACAGTTAGCTTTTGAACCACAGAAGAGTGGGCTGGGAGAGACCTAGTGAGGACATTTGAAGTAGAAGTGTGCTGTGACAAACTGTGTTGAAGGCTTTAGACAAGTCTAGAAATAAGTAAGAGACTACCTTGCCTTTATCTCTAGCTTTATTGAAAGTATCTATATATGTTAGAATGGCAGTGCTAGTATTATGGGAAGGATGGAAGCCATGTTGTGTAGGGAAAGGAGTTCTTCCTGCAAGAGATACTCTAGCAATTGTTTTTGAATATATTTTTCAAGTATTTTGGAGAGGGGAGATAAAATTGCTGTAGGTTTAAAATTATTAATGTCTGTTGAATTTCTTCCTTTGTGAAGAGGAATAATGAATGATTTTTTCCAGAGAAAGGGAATGTGGCATTCCTTAACTGACCTATTTATAAGGATTGAGACAGGATAGGCAATGCCATTGGCTGCTATTTTTAAGTATTCACTTGGAAGGTCATCAGCGGAAGAAGAGCATGGTTTAGATTTGTTTAAGACAAGTTTTATATAGGATGTGGGCACAGGTTTGAAGGTGAAAGTAGATGTGGTGATATGTGGTTGTTGGGCAGGGTTGGGATTAGATGTTGAGGAATCCTTGGTCAGAGATGCTATGCTATCTATAAAATAAAAGTTGAACTGTTTTGCAGGTTCAAGTGGTGAGTTATTGGGAGAGGGGTTTGGATTGAATTTTTGGCTGTGATCTAAGATTTCTTTAATGGATGTTCAAAAATTTTTAGGGTTGCATTTAGAATTATTCTTATTATAGTATAGTTTTTGTCTTCATTTATTATTATTTTTTTTTACGATTGCAAAGCATTGTAAAGTTTTCAGGAAGTAGAGGTGTTTTATATTTTTGCCATTCCTTCCATGCTTTTTCTCTATCCTGAATTAACATTCAACTCTTTTTGGTTAGCCAAATTGCATTATTTGTTTCCAGCCTTTTCATTCTAGGAGGTGCAAGGCTATTTAGAATATTTAGAAAAGTTGTATTGAATTCAATTACAATATTGCCTAAGGAGAGGATTTTTAGAAAGTTCCGGTTAATAGATGATAGTGTAGCAATGAACATTTCTGTGTTAAACTTGGAAAGGTTATGCGTTGTTCTATAAATATGCTGTTTAACTGGATGCGTATCAGGAGAGAGGTTTGGATTGAATTTTTGGCCGGGATGTTAAGATTTCATACGTCATATAGACTGGGAGAGTCTGACATTGTACCTGTGGTGGAGTATTTGCTAGGGTCTGACAGTAGGATCCAGATAATTTGATATATTTTTATAATGTGTGGGGGTAGTAATTAGTTTTATGAAACCAAACAAGTTCACACTAGATGTAGGGGAATTACAGTTTATGTCCAACCAAATGGCATTCACATCACCTAGTAGTATTATTTCTTGTGGAAATGTTATGGATATCCAATGTAGGATATCTTCCAGTAGAGATGTATTGTCACCAGGAGGGATATAAAAGACAGTAGTACATATTTGTTTATAATTGCTTATTTTGAGGAAAGCAATAAAAAGCTTTGCTGAATGAAATTTTAGTGCTGGTTTTCTGTAAGGGAAGGTGTGGAAGGTACTGGGAAATATTAAAGCATTACCACCACCTGTCCTCTTTATATAGTCATTACAGATGATATTATAGCTAGGAGGTATAACTTCAGAGTCGTTCATGTAGGGTTTAAGCCAAGTTACAGCTACAGTGAGAACATCAGGTTTATATTAGTAATCCAGGCATGTACTTCAGCAGTTTTAATTTTTATACTTCTAACATTTATAGCAGCAAAAATGAGATCCTCAGGGTTGGAGATTGGCTGTTGTAGGGTTACAGAAGTGTGCGGGGAAAGAATTATATTTATGTTCATTGTGACAGGTAGGGCCAGTATTACGGTGTATATCTCTCACTAGAAGGATTTTAGTATATTGGGGAATTATGCATACTTTTTTGGAGAGGATTCTTGCACTTAATTTTGATTTGGTTTGAGTTGAAGTGCAATTAATCAGCCTATATTAGGTTAGTAAAGAGAGAAGTATATTCTATAAAAGAAGAGAGGTAGGTTGTCTTTGTATCTTCTCTGGAATGTAAGGAATAGGTTGGTATTAAATGCTAGAGTATAATAATGTAATCAAAATAAGATGAAATGAGGGTTTATTTGGGAAAAGAAGAAGATACAATGTGGAATAGATAGGGACTATTACGGAGGGTTATGATTATAAGTGGACATAGTGCAAAGTTAGTATGGGAAGGAAAAAGATAGTTAGGAATGGGGCTAGAAATTAAATAGAGATAGGAAAGTAGGAAACAAGAAACAGAAGTCTATGTATAAAAACAGTAAGGTCCTCTGGGCAGGGTTTTAGAATAAGTCACAAGGGAAATGTGTATGTTGGAAGTATACCTTTAGAATAAGATGGGGTGGGTGGGAGTTGGGGGTAGGTAGATCAGTGAAATGAAGCTTAGTGTAGTGGACTTCCCACCTTCAGGTCAATTTACAACTGAGAACAATCAGTTTATAGCCAGAACAAAGCAATTAACAAAGAGATGCAAATAAAACAGGTTATCTGTCATTTCCTGAGATTAAATAACTGACTGACATATACAATATAGTCTACTGGTCAAGCAAAACAGATGGACAGCCACAGTGGTGCAGCGGTTAGCTTTGTCACCTCACAGCAAGAAGTTCTCTGGTTCAATCCTCAGCTGGGGTGCCCTCTGTGTGGAGTCTACATGTCCTCCCTGTGGTCGCGTGGGTTTCTTCCGGGTGCTCCGGTTTCCTACCACATCCCAAAGACATGCTGTAGATGGACTGGACAATATAAATTGGCCCTAGTTGTGAGTGTGTGCTTGTGTGTGCCTTCTGTGGAAGGTTGGGAGCCGGGCTGGCAACTCAACACCGTAAATCTCTACTGCCAATCATGAGCGGAGAGGTGATCTGCTGTGGTTACCCCTAACCAGGAAAAGCCGAAAGAAGAAGAAAGAAGAAGGTCAAGCAAAACAGAACAGTGGCCAACTTAAGCAGAGGTCCTTAGAGTGCAGGGCCTATTTCACAGAGACATTCAGTCGCAGAGTAGGCATGTATTTAACAGATTAACAGTAATACACAGCAAGGGTCTTCATGATAAATATGCTTACATTAAACACTGACACAATTCTCAGTAAACTTGAATGTGTAGGGCCTAGCTTCTGCAATATTGAGGTCAGATGTAGTGATTGCAGGTTCTGAAATGAAAGGAAGAAAAGAAATCTACTAAGCTGTAAAATTATATTGATTCAATACATTTAGTACTTATTATACAAAAAAGAGATGGAGGAAGGACCGCAGTAAGTCAGATCAAGAGAATACAGGGGAAATTAAGAGCAGCGTGATGGTAAGACTGTGTATGACAGTAAGCTCAAACTAGTTTTAGTAGGACGTATACTGATAAGGAAACACAATAATGCAGAGTAAATACACAGCTGTATCAAGCAAAGTATTAAAACATGACACTGCACTGATACACACAGTATAACACCATCACTTAGAAAACATTCATGGGATTAACCACTATGTCAAAAGAATGTACTATATATCTGTCTATAAATAACTATATATATATATATATATATATATATATATATATATATATATATATATATATATATATAGTGTTAAAGTGAAACACGCTCAGCATACATAAAGCTTATTGGATTTGAATGGAAGTGTACAAATATGACACACTACCAAAGTCTTTTCACTGTTTTACACAGTATTAGAACAAATAGAAATGCAATAACATACAACACATACCTGTTCTATTGAGGAAGATAGTGACTGAATATGAGGAGACAACACTGAGGGAATATTTTGATATTTTTTATATTTTATATGACTTTATTGTGTCTGTTACTTTTTCATTCTGTTAATCATATCTGGAGCTTTTCTCCCCAGGCCTCTGCTGAAAATGGGTACTTCATGACCCATTTAGGCTTTCCTGGTAAACAAGTCCCCAATAAGTAAAATGAATAAATAAATATTTTGCAATACATTCTACTACAGTGACAATTCTACCATCAGATCAGTTTACAACTGAGAACAATCAGTTTGTAGCCAGAGCAAAGCAATTAAAGACATGCAAGTAAAACCGGTTGCCTGTCATTTACTGCTTGTACATATGTGGACAAACTACTGAAGGGGGCGTTGGGGGAATTTTTTTTTACTGCTTGTGCATATATGGAAAAACTATTGAAACATTCTTTGGGGGAAACGGTGTAATTTACTGTTTGTGCAGACATGGTTAAAATACTGAAAGGATCGATGTGGAAATAATTGATGGTCACATCTGTGTGTGGGGAGGTTAAAATAAATTACTTTGTCCAATTATTCCTTTTTATTTTATTACCTTTTGATATCTGAGGTATATTTAGTCAAAAAAGTTGGCTTTAATTGGATGCAGGAGTTGTCTCGATACTGTTGTCATTTATTTAAAATAAGCATTTACGTTTCTGGCTTTGCAGAAGTAGAGTGCATAATACTTTTCACTTTCTGTAACAGCCAAGCATCTGCATTGAACACAATACGTAACTGTGGTGGTTTGGGCAGGATGTGAGTGATAGCAACTGATCAGTGGCAGAGGGTTGCAGTGAGTAGTTTTGCCATGTAACAGCATGTGGCTCTCCTGTTGAATGTTTGGCTGATCATTCCTTCTATGAGCGTCCTTTTCTCTGTATGTATTTTATCTATGTGCTTTGTTTTTTTTCTCACAGACACTCATCAGTATAATATATGCATCTTTTGTTATTTTACTTTTCATCCTAATCTAACCCCAGAGGAGTACACAGAAGATAAATGTATTTTTGGAGGGGTGGGACGGCAGGCATTGTCCTCAGAAATACTGAATAGATTTCCTTACTCATGATTTTTTTTTGTTCAGGCCATCATTACTAACTCAAAAGTTAGTTAAAAATATAAGCTGTACCTCAGTGCATCTAGAACATTATGACTTGTGGGGGCCTAGCAGACCCCCATCTTAATTCAGTTGCTTCCTCCAGACTTAAATTACAGTGGATTCTTTTCCATTTACAGAGTGTTAAAAGCATGGGGGGAGGGTAAGAAATAAGCCGAAGTATGAAAAAGCAAGAAAGAAGTAATCTGACTGGAGGGTTTAGGGCCAGGAAGATGGGAAAACATACTGAGGGAGTGCAGGGTGACTAGTGGGTAATAGGGGGACCCATGGACCATTGATCATGGCTAGACATCTAAGGTGTAATATAGTCAGTAAAGTGGCTATAATGAGTGGGTTTGTACTGAAGCATTCTGTGAAATAATGTGAATGACCACATCTGTTTGATCATAGGTAACAGCAGCCACTGCTTTGAGACATATATCTGTCTCTCCAACATGTTGTATTTATGCCACAAGCAAAATTTAAATCTTTTGATCTAGTGGTTCAGATGGGCAGCCACGGTGGTGCAGCGGTTAGCATTGTCGCCTCACAGCAAGAGGTTCTCCAGTTTGATCTTTGGCTGGGGTGCCTTCTGTGCGGAGTCTACATGTCCTCCCTGTGGTCATGTGGGTTTCCTCTGGGTGCTCTAGTTTCCTACCACATCCCAAAGACATGCTGTAGGTGGATTGGACACTCTAAATTGGACCTAGGCATGAGTGTGTGCATGTGTGTGCCTTCCATAGAAGGTTGGGCGCTGGGGTGGCAACTCGACACCGTAAAACTCTACTGCCAATCATGATCGGACAGGTGATCCTATGTGGTGACCCCTAACTGGGAAAAGCCGAAAGAAGAAGAAGAAGAAGAAGAAGAAGATCTAGTGCTTCAGATGCTGCCCATTTTGCAGATGTGAAAAAGGTCCAACAGAGCTGGGTTCAAGGATGCTTTGCATGCCAGGCATAGATTGACTATCAGTAACCTGTAGGAGACCAAGCCTGAGTGGCTGTTTTCCCAAAGGCACTGAAATGCATTTCTTGGCATTAAGTTTTAATCAGTGACTTTGGCACAAGTCATTTATAGGGTCATAGTTTCATAGCTAAGTACTAGGCTAGCTGCCCTTGGTGGCCATTTTAAGCCTAGACAATTTCCCTTTTTGTGCTCAAAATATCCTATCCCATTTAATTATAAATTGTCCATACCCATCCCATGATTGATAATTGTATATATTATCCCTAATGAGAATAACTGGGATCATAACATAGATAATTTGAGGAGGCCCATGCATGGGATAAAGCATTTAGCAACTGCATCTGTCCATTAGTAGTAAAGGGGGCAGTCCTGTGGTAAATTTTCTGTTTCCCATCTGTAGCTCTATTTTGCACTTGAAAATGGACAGGGAGTAACTTAGTTTTATGTGGATGGGAAGTCTGTTCCATAGCAGTGGTATAATCTGTGAAATATACAAATTTGTCTGTGTTAGACTCTCTTGTAAGATGTTTGCATTGTGGGGGAATCTATGATAGCTTCAAAATTGCAATCATCACTGAAGTTGGTCAGCCAAAGACTCTTAACATCTGCCTTTATCTCTGAGAAGTATATGCTAAGTAGGAGTGGCCCCAGTATGGAGCCTTGAGGTACCCTGCTGGTGACCAGTCCCTTAGTGGAGGTGGTATCATCAGTCCTGATGTTCTGAGCCCTATTTATGAGCCAATTGGCAATCCACTGAGTTATGTAGGGGTTTATGTCCAGTTTGATGAGTTTCTCAACTATACCTTTGTAGGGTATTGTATCAAACAACTTAGCCAGGTCCATGTTGATGGTATGCACTATTTCCCCCCACATCCATTGCCTTGATCACCTTCTCAAAGAAGTTCATCAGGTTTAGTAGGCATGAGCATACCTTAACATAGCCATACTGGGTTGGGTCTAGTGTCTGATGGTTGCCTATGTCTTTTTTGATCATTTCCATAATAATTCACTCCATGGCTTTGCATATTAAATGAGTCAGACTAATGTGTCTGTAGTTTCCGGGGTTGGTTGATGGTCCACCCTTGTGAAGTGGGATAATCATTGCAGTGGTCCATTCTTATAGTACAAGTATGGTTTGAGGCTGTAGCTGAAAAGTGATTCAAGTGGTTCTGGTCATATTTCAAGTTATTTAGGATGAATCTTGGGATTTTGTCAGGGCCCATTGAGGCTGTGCTTTTAGCTTTAGCAAGTGCCACCAAGACCTGCTTCCTGCTAATACATGTGGGGTTATACTAGTAGGTATTTCATAGGAGGAGGCAATGGGGGAAGTAGAGGGAGAGGTTTGAAATGAATTTGTCAGCCAGAAGATTTGCCATTTGCTCTGCTCAATGAAGGTGGCACCGATGACCACCAGTTCGGCACACTGCTGTGTGCTGCCTTTGAGGTTACAGATATAGTTGTAAAAGGGTTTGTGGTTGCCTTTAGCATGTGAGGCTACCTTGAGCTCATAATTGGCCTTGTTGGACTTAATTAGTCCTCTTAATTTTCTGTTCGTTTAATTAGAAAGCCCTTATCGTTATGGGAGTTACACTTCCTGATTTTAGCCATGATTTTTTTCCTTTTGTTTATACACTATTAAGGTTAGGATTCCACCAGTGCAGTTTGTGTTTAGAGTTTGTTTTGGTCTTACTTCTATTAGGCACAGCAGTCTCTATACAGCCATTTATATGGTTGTACAGGGTCCCTCTGAACAATTCCACATAGGTTGCTGTGAACTCGGGGTTAGGAGGAGTATTGAATTTTGATAAACTTTTGCTTAATAGGATGTAGTTTGCTTTAGAATAGTTCCTAACTGTTAAGCGGTTTGCTGGAATTACCGAGTTGATTTTTATTCCAAAAAGACATTTGGCCATGACAAATATGTTGTGTAGTTACACTCCTGAATACAGTGACTGCATAGTGATGTTTTCAACAAAGAGGTAGTTACTGATATGTCCAGAGAGATATCTAAATAAGTGTTCCAAGAGACATTTCTTCATCCAAGTTTATACCAGAATATACTCAGGTTGTTCATGAGACTGGAAAATATTGTTTACAATGAATAGCACTGAAATATGTTGCTATTTTATTAGTAAAGCATTCCATTCAAATGTGCCTCATTATGAAGAACATTCATCAGTTTGAGTCTTAAAAAGTCCATGTTTCTTGTAGTTCCAGATTAAAAGGGTCTGTATCACTTTCAGTGTTAAGATTTCTTTTTAAACTGTTCTCCATGGTAAATAATACTGAATCATATTAAATCAACAAAATTACTTTTTATAAGTATGAAGTAACATGCTTTAATTATGCTGTGGGCTTCCTAGCTGAAATTGTCAGTAAGCGTTCGACATTTTCCCCAGTTATTTCACATTACAAGAGGTAGTATTCCACATTCTGGAGATAGAAGAGGTTGAGAGCTATAGTAAGGTCTTGCAGTATTGCACCCAATCATAAGAATATGTTTTAGAAGACAATAATTTAAAAAGAAGTACCATAATGAAGCAATAGTCAAATACAAATGTTAATCATAATGTGATATTGTTAATAACGTGTGTATATGTCTGCATCTATCTATATCTATATAGGAGGCTATCAACTAATATTAGTCCCCCTTGGGACATCATTATTGCCTGGCCTGGCCTCCAGTGCCAATGCTGGGTGTACCAACTGGTCTTCTAGCCCCGGGCAAACTTCCTATGCTGCTGGGGCTGGTTATGGATCCTAAGGATATCCTGGGGCTTGGCCATCTCTGTTTCTCTCCTGGGGGGATGGTCCTTCAAATGCCCTAACCACTCCCTGCTCTGCCTCCCATGCTCATTGGTTCATTCAAGTGAAACTCCCTTCATTGGTTCATGCCTCCCCTAAGGAGGATCATTAATGAATGCCCTCCCCCCAGATGGGCACACACATCCCTCCCTGCCACTCTGTCAGTCACCTGAGCTGCTAATCGAACCTGGGCTGACTGGGCCGTAGTTAAGGTTTTATCCTTCTGCCACAATGGAGCGGCCTGAGTAAGGTAATGTTTGATATAACAACTGTTTTATCCTTGGACTAAAGAATTAAGACAAGCTTTTGATTTATTTCCTTGTGACTGTGCTAATTTCAAACCACATGCTTTCGCTGGCTAAATAGATAGAACTATAGACACAGGGGGTGTTGGGAGGGTGGCTTAATGGCTAAGGTGTTTGCCTTGCAAACACAAAGTGCAGGATTCAAGACTCACAAGGGATAATTGGCTAGTCTTAAAATAGCTCACAAGGGCAGTTAGCTTAGTACTAACTTTTGAACCTAGATGTATAAGTGTGCTTTTGTGTGTGTATTTCTTAAGTGTCCCTAATTTCACATAATGTCCTTTATTTTGCCTCAGATTTTTGGAATGCTGCTTGTAAAATATGTTTTCTAATGAAACTGGAGAGGAGTACAGCCACTAAATAATGACAGACATCTGAATTTCAGACTTCATATACTTTGAGAAATCCACGTTAATGCAAATCTTATTTTTGCAACATCATCATTCATCATCATCACCATCATCAGTCCTCTTTTTCCCCAGTTTCTACATGGTTTGAGGTGTAATGACAGCTTTTGCCATCTGTCTCAACTCACTGCCACTCTCCTAATTTCTCAGTAGTCATGCCTGACTGCTGCAGATCCTTTCACACAATTTATTTATTTCTTTGCTGGATGTGCTCATTTCATCTTGCCTTCTTCCAGCCTCTCTCAAATCATCTTCGCCAAAGTGTCTTCTGATTTCAGGCATGTGTACCACAACCACTTCAACCTATTCTCTTTGACCTTATTTGCAATTGGAGCTACTTAGGTTTCTGCTCTGATGTCATAATTTCTTCATCTGTCCTACAGTATGCATCCCACCACCCATCTGAGGCACTTCATCTCCATCACCTCTAGTTCTTCAACTGCTCTGCCTTCACTGCCTAGGTTTCTGTATCATACAAAAGTACTGGTCTCACCTTTCAGCTTCTTTGCCATTCTTCTCTCACACTACCTCTGACACTCTGGGCAAGTTGGTTGAAGACCCACTGATTCTAGCTTTGACCTCCTCATTCAGACTTCCGTTCTCTTCAATCACACCTTCTATATACTTGAAGCAGTTAATCTGTTCCACTATTTTCCCTTCTAGCTCAATTTTCAGGTTTTTTTGATTTTCTCATTTGCTGCCATGACAGTTGTCTTGTCTGTAATCACGTTCATTCCACATACCTTCAATTCTAAATTCCATTGCATCCCCCTATCTATTGCTAAAATTCCTGTTCATAGTCTGTATGTAATGCCACATCATCTGCTTACAGCAACTTTGTTACTCTATCCCCATCCAATTTGCTAATGTAGTCCATCACCACTCTAAACAGCAGTGGGCTTAGAGCTAAACCTGGTGGCACCCACTCCCAATCCCACTAGTAATCATTCTGTGAGTCCAAACCCTGTTTGTGATTATCTCATTGGGTCCTTGTACGTAGCCTGCATCTAATTCTATCACTGTTTCCTTGACTTCAGACACTGTCAGGACTACCCAAATCAGCTTTTTTTGGACCTTGTCTTATACTTTCTCCAAGTCTAGGAATGGCCAGCTTGACTACTCTTTCATTCTCTCTAGCTTCTTCTGTTCTATCTGTCTTACTGCAAACATCAGATTGATTATGATGCATTTCTGATTTGAATCTGAACTGCTTGCTTCCCATCTTACTTTCTACTACTCTTATTCATTTATCATTCACCTTCTCCAGCACTTTCATCCAGTGTGACAGACGTTTGATACCTCAATTCTGTTGACCTTTGTAAATGTCCCCTCTATCCTTGTACACTGGCACTAGAATGCTTATTCTATAGTCATTTGGGATATGCCATTCTATCCATACTGCTATCAGGAGTCATTTCTCCTCTAACTCACCCAACATCTTGATTAGATCTGCTGTGTCAACATCTTTTTCTGTTGCTTTCTCTGACTTCATTTTCCTTAGTGCTGTTTTTACATCTTCCAGGCTGGGATCTTCTTCCTCTGTACTCTGAGTATGGGGCAGTATAGCTTCTATGGGGTTTTCTACATGCAGAAGCTGCTGGAAGCACTCATTCTGTCTGCCTCTGATGTCCTGTTCATTTGATGTTGGCATCCCCTGTGAATGGTGTCTGATGACTACCTTCTTTATTTTTTCTTTGTCTTTTCATCTGCTAGATTTTCTTTTGGTCATCTGCTGAGTCACTTTCCAGAAGATGGTAGAGTGCCTCCATTGCCTTGTTCTTTGCTAATCAACTGCTCTCTTAGTCTCTTTGCTAACCAATCAGTACTCCTTCTTAGCTTGATCATTCTTTTCTATCTCCCAGCTTGCCCTGCACTCCTTCTTTCTTTTGATAATGCCCTGCTGGACTTCTGCTTTCAACCTCCAGATTCCGTATGTACCTTATTTCCATACCTGACTTGACCACATTTCGGTTGTATAGTTTTCATACATGTTGTTTTGAGACATTCCCATTTTTATTCAACTCCTCCTACTTCCTTTTCTTCCTCAGGTGCTAAAGCCCAGAGTATTTCCTTGATCTCTTGTGCTTTCACGTCAGTCAGTTTCTAGATCTTCTGCCTAGTCACCGCTAACCTTGGAACTTTCTTTGATCACTGCTTGCAGCTGACTGTGGCCACCAATGGTTTATGATGTGGGCTAATTTTTTCACTCTGCATGACTTTGTAATCTCTGATGCTACTCCAGTGCCCTTTCCACACTAAAAGGAAGTCTATTTGAACCACATGTTGGCCACTTTTGTTTGGGATCTTCTGACTTTCTCTTACTGAAACGTGTTAGTCACTTTCAAGCCATTTGCCAGACAGAAGTTTTCAGCTGTCTCTTCTTTTTCCAAAATTTAAGCTTCACATCTCTGGCTGAAGACAATCTTCCAGCGGAGTAACTTGAAATATCTGCAGAAGCCATAGCCTACTCAGTTTTCATTCTAACAGGTCATTCCAGGAACAATGCATTCCAGCCATTTGGAAACCTCCTACATCTTACCACTGCATAAATGGGGTACTCAGAAGAACTATTATCCAATTGTCATCCTTCCATCCCTGTCAAAAATCCTTGAGAAATGTGTCCATACACATTTGCTCCAGTATCTCTTAGACAATGAAATTATCTTCCCTACACAGCATGGTTTCAGTCTGAATCACAGTACTGAATCAATACTTCTACATTTCATGAATACTATCAATCACAATAGAAACAATGGTAAAATAGTCTCCACTCTTTTCTTAAATCTTTCAAAAGCATCTGACACTGTCTCACATGACATTCTCCTTCAAAAGCTAAAACTCATAGGCCACTCATAATCAGCCCTGCAATGGTTCAGTATCTTTAAAACAGATATCAAGCTGTTAAGTGGTAGTCCAAATTCTACTCTTCTCCCATTTACAGTAGGGTACCCCAAGGTTCAATCTTAGGGCTTTTACGTTTCAACATCTTCATAAATAACCTTTAGAGATCCTCTAATCATGCCACACTAGTACAGTATGCAGACAAAGCTCTGTTCATCTATATAGCAGAATAATGCAAACAAAAACTCAAGAATGTTTTTCCTACATTGAGTCTTGGCTGAATAAGTTCTGACTCCTGTTAAATCCCAAGAAAAACAAATTACCCTTCTGCAATCCCAAATAGCACTGTGATACCAGACCTAAGTATTATTTCCCAAAACAACACTCAGATGCATTGAGTTAGTCATACTAAACTACTCAAGGTCACTGTTGATGATAACCTACAATCTGACTTGCACATACAGGAAATAGTAAAAAAAGATATATCAGAAACTTTGGACTCTAAACACATCAATAAATTTCTCACTGAAGACAGCAGAAAAAAAATTCAGCCTCTATCTACCTATTTCCAACACTAATTTATGCCTAATTCATACTCTTTAATCTGCACACCAACATGACTACTAAAAAACAACCGTACTATAATAGGATTACAAAATTCACATGCAACCCTCCCTACAGGTCTTATCATTGTATAGCTGTCCAAAACCTCAAATGGTTGGAACTACCTCAAGAACTCAGGTACACAAATGTCCCACTCTAAATCTGAACATGAGAAATACCAACAAGAAGTTTGTGATCAACATACAAGTCCTTACTAAGCATACACAAAGGTAACAATTCAGTGGGTGAAGCCTTATATGGTAACCATATCTCTAGAATATGGAATTCTCTCCTGCTAAACCTAAGGCTCAATGACAACTTTTCCTCATTCAAAATACAATTGAAAATCCACCTTATGAATTCATGGCTATGTTTTTGTAACACACCAGGATAATCCCAAGAGTCTCCTCCCTTTACTTTCCATCTCTGACTCATCATCTATCTTAGCCATAAGTAAGCCAATTGGAATAATCAAGAGAATCTCCTGTGTAAATAAACTGGACATAATAAAATATTTTGTAAATAATTCTTAACCAACATTAACTATCTCTACTCTCACTTACTTTAGCTCTATTGGAATTAACTATATTCACTTTAAATATATTTTCTAATATTCATTCTTACATCTTAACTAGCATGCTTTAGAAACTATTTTCACCTTTATATTCTGATATTCCCCTTCTATAGTCTTCTACTTTTTTCAACAGATAAATATGATAAAAATGTAGAAGTTATCCATGAATAAGAGGTTTCTGTATTTGTTTTATGATTCTGTTTCATATATTATCTTATGTTTCTGTTTTCATGACTCTCCTTCATGTATTAGTGTAACTCTAGAGATTTTTTCCTTCATCATCTGCTGAAATGGGGTTCAATATCCAGTCAGACTTTCTCTGTATATAAAGACAACTAATTAAATAAGCACACAAATAAATATTCCAACTGCCTCACCCATGTGGACCCAGGCAGTCCTTGTATCCTGTTCCATTTGCCCTGATATGAACATTCATGCCCCTCCATTACCAACATAAACTCATGTTGTCCTGCTTTATCTATTAGGCAGGGGCAGCTCGTACTATCAGACTGCCGGACTGCAGCCCTCCCACCTAGAAAACACAAAAACAAATCTTTAAAGCTAAAAAACAAAAACAGAAAAAAAACCACGAGTCCCAACTCATTTGAAGACCTCAGACTGCCTTTATCAGCAGTCCGGATAGAGACAGACAGGTACCCAGCAATCATTGCTGCAAATGCACCCAGGAATCAGTCACCGCACAGAAGAGGAGGTCTGGACTGCTTCGGCTGCAGGCCAACCCAATGAGGACTGAGAGAGGTGAGCACTGAGCTGGCAGACCCAATGAGGACTGAGAGGTGAGCTGCTCTCACGGGACATTCATTGCGCAAGCTTGGCTTCATTCAGGAGGTAGATGTTTTGGTCACTGGCTGGATTGCTTCATTTGTCTGTTGAATGGGTGGGACATACAGCAGGTAAGTGTGTGTGTGTGTGTGTGTGTGTGTGTGTGTGTGTGTGTGTGTGTGTGTGTGTGTGTGTGTGAAATGCCCCAGTTACTATATACTGGTGGGTAGAGAGAGCAAATGGCGGTGGATAGAGATACTCAGGCTTAAACCCTGTACCTTGGTTGCAGGTGGCAAGGACCTGAATTCCCTATCCACCACCATTTCTAAAAAAAAATTGTAGATTTTTGCCTCATATTTGTTCTGTTCCTCATAAAATCTGTGGTTTCTGTATCTACATTTTTCCTTGCAAAGTCTGTAGTGTAGTGGTGCACTGGTAGCATTGCTGCCTAACAACTACAGATTCTCTGGTTTGATTCTTGGCTGGGGTGCCTTCTGTGTGGGGTCTGCATGTTCTCCCATCTTGCAAAGATGTGTCTGGCATTTCACTCTGCTGAAAATTGTGTTTTGTTCCAAGTCAGACTAGTTTCCTGGTTAAATGTTTAAAAAATAACAGGCATTTGAATTTCAGACTTCATATTCTTCAGAAAGTACATGGTAACACAAAATTGTTCTAGCAGTTGTCTAAGTTTATAACATGGATATTTGAAATTTGTCCCTATTTTTGGGACTGTATTCCCCCATTATTGGCTTTGTCCAGGTATTTTGTGCTAAGGTTGAGAGTTATCTATGGTGAGAACTGTATTCATTGAATGTTTGGGGGCTGTATTCCCCCCATTACTAGCTTTGTCCACATGTTTTTTGCTAAGAGGTTGAGAGCTATAGTGAGAACTGAATTCACTGAATATGTCTGGGGGCTGTATTCCCCCCATTATTGACTTTGTTCAGGTGTTTTGTGCCAAGAGGTTGACAGCTATGCTGATAACTGAATTCATTAAATGGTAGCCATTTAAGTTTGTCTTCCTCTCTTTTACAAAACAGCTGATTTGGCATAGTGGGTATGTTTCTCTGACTGTTTGCACAGGGTCCCCTGGGTTAAAGATGTGGCAGTGAAATGTATGGTAGTAACACAGCATTTTATTCTAGCAACTTTCCAACATTATACAAGCAATGTTTAAAATGTGTCCCTGGTTTTTGGGCTTTTGTCCCCCCCCCCCCAATAAATTTCGGCTTTTTCCAGATTTCTTGTGCTGCAAAGTTCAGAGATACAACTGCGTGTCAAGTAGATTTTACAAGGAGCTGAGAGCTGCAGGGGAGCAAAACTTTAGTGCTGCTTAGTTGGAGTCTGCTTGCATTAATAGCACAACAGGTAGTGTACTTGCTTTTGATGCAGAAGGCTGTGGGTTCTACTCCCACTGTAGATAGATGCATTGCTGATACTGTAAAGTGGGGGGATGCTACAGTCCTTTTTGGCAAAGATACCTAGAGTAGTAACTATGAACCTGAACCTGTTATCAGTTTGCCATACAGTCCCTATTGCGATATTAGTAGCTTATTTTCTTTTAATGCATGCAACATAGGCAATTTATTCCTCAAGGGCAACAGGCACTTTATTTGTAGATGAATAAACAGTGACATATAAAGTTGTTTGCTAGCAGCAACCTCTTCATTGTTACAGATTTCTTTAATGTGGAATTATTTAGATGACTTTTACTACTTTAGAGAGTGTGCATATTTACTGATACTGGTGGACTGTAGAAGATTGAGTAGACTTTTATGATGGAAATGTTCTGAATTGGGTAGGTTTGTCATTGGTGCATGCATTTTGTTTCATTGTTTACTGGAAAAATGTTCAAAACAATAAATTTAAAATGCCGTCTAACAACTGTACTATATTGTACAAGGAATATAATTTAGTAGAATCAGGAAGGTGTATCAAACACACATGTATGTTTCATGTGCAAGGGACCTATGATTTGAAAACAGCCCAAAGTTAATCTTTATCTGCCACTGGCAAAATGTATTTTCTTTGAATGTGGGTTTCAATGCTGTTTCATTGAATGTGAGTTTCAAGGGTAGAGAAGTTTTTAATGCTAAGCCTGTTTTCATTGTTAGACTGCGTTGCTTTGTTTAGCAGATGTCTTAGTGTTTGTGCTGTAAAATGCAAAATAAAACTTTCAAATGAAATCCAAATCATCATAAAAGTAAAGCAGTATGCACATTAGTGTTTATGGTAAATGGAGTGAAATAGCCAAGTAATGGATTATTGGAATGGCTGCAGAGGGGAGGGCTCCATTCGACCAGGATTTTGTGAGGGGGAAGGGTGGCAAACTCAAAGACAGCCCCAGCTGAACTATACCTCCCAACTGTCCAGATTTTCACAGAATGAATAGATTTTTGCTTCTTATTTTTGGTTTGTTCCTCATAATATTTGTGGTTTTCTGGAAAATCGTTTAGGAATTAAGTCACTAAATAATGACACACTGAGTTTCAGACTTCATAACCTTCAGAAAAATGCATGCTAAAGTAAGACCTGTTATTCTATCAACTGTCTCAGTTTATACAAGAGCAATTTTTAGTACTGTTTATATGTTCCCCCAATATATTTGGCCTTGTTCAGATTTATTGCATTAACAGGTTGAGAGGTACATGCAAATAAATTGCTTTATAGAATTAGGCATAGCCAAACCTCTCAACTGTCCCCGAATTTGGCTCAAAATGTTGCTCTTCCCCTAATAATCCCTCCGCAAAATAGCAATTTTGAAAGAAAACATGGAGGGTTTACAATTAAGAAATAACTGCAATAATCAGAGTTATAGATTACTTTTATTTCAGAAATGCATGTAGAATCTTTTATTTTGTCAGCTGCTCAAGTTAGCAGTACTATTATTTAAAAAGTGTCCCTTCTTTGACAGGTTCCCAGCTGTATTGTGTGGCTATTTTATATTTTTGCATCACATTTTTGGTCCATTTTTCATAAAATTGTTTTTTTTGGCAAATTAGTGGTAAATCATTAAAGACTGAAGTTAGAAAATAATGACTTACATTTGAGTTTCAGATTTCATATCCTTCAGAAAATTCAAGACCTACTATTCTATTATCTTTTTAAGTTTATAAGAGCAATATTTAAAAAATGTCCTTATTTTTGGGCCTTTGTCCCACTTCTATGTATGGCTTTGCTCTGAGGGTGAGAGGTATGACAAATGTGTCAGGGCCATCACAGTCAGCCAGAGGCATTTCAAATTGTGAGTTACTTATTGCACCCCACTCCCCCATGTAGTGACTCTGGATGTGTCCAAGCAAGGCAAGGAGCAGTTATGCAGTGTAAATATGCAGGGTATCCCCCCATCCAAGGTAGACACAAGTACTACAGTGGCTTTTCATCTGTTCTTGATTCTGCAGAATGGTCTGGTTTCTGTCATATTATTGTACTGTTGTTGATTTATGCTTATTACTCAGAAAGTGCCTGTTGCTCTGTGTTTTAAGTAGCAATGCTTTAATGACCATCAGGTAAGCTTGTCTTGAGATCATAACATGCAAGTAAGCTTTAATAAGCATACTGTTAAAGAATTGCCAACATTGAAGCTTTTCTGTTGTTGCCATGCAGAGAATACTTAACTAGATAATGTATAAGCGTTGGGTATTGAAATGCATGTGACAGTATTTGTAATAAAGGACAGGATTATATTATTTTAAGAAGCTCATTACACTTGTTGGAGACTTCCAGTGATCTCTGAGGGCTTTACCTGTAAACTAAACAGAATGCCATTCATGTGTGGTCCATAACCTGTACAGTAATCCTTTAAACAATGTATCTTGAGCTTGTTTGCTTTTCATTTTTTACTTTGATCATGTTTTCCCCATGAAACAAGTAGATAGTTGTCAGGCAGCAGGTCTTTTTGGATAAGAAACATTTTTACAAATGGGGGCATCACAGAGATTGCTACTTTCAGCATGTTACTTGGTACTTTAATAAAGCTGAATATAAATTATAATTAGAACTGCAGTGCAAGAAGTGGTTTGAGTTGACTGCTGCTTGTTTTTCTTATACTTGATTTTGACTGGCATTTCATTAATGTATTTAAAAAGTAATTTATTTTTTCATGCCTCACAACCTTTTTGTTTCCATCTAGATATTAAGTAAGCTGTCATGCAGCCAGTGCATTGAAATATTTTTATTCTTTGACACTTCATTTGTCTTGATTGGACTCTCATAATGAGGGTTTGACACCCAGGGCAGCATATTTAATTAAAGTTTAGTTTTTGTGGTTTTGTTGCATAGCTCCTCCCCTTTCTAGCTGTCCGCACCCCTTCCCATTGACCCCACCCATTCGGCTATCTCCTGAAGCCCCCCTTTGATTTGAAGTCACCAGCCACCACTGCTATTAGGTTCTGCAACTGCTGCCTGAATGTACTCTTTCCTTCACCATAATAACCTTGCAGTGGGGTATAGGATGAGATTATGAATACTACTGTATATTTGTACTGGAGTCTGATTGCTATGATTCTATCATTAATCTTGATCACAACCCTCAGTAGCTTCAGAAGACTCACCTTCACCACATTTCCCAGACTATTTCTAGACTTCCCCACCCCACCCTCAAGAAGTAGACACTGGATCCCAAGCCCAGTGTCTTTGCTGCACTGTCCTTCCACCTTGCCTCTTGGATACACAGGATGTCTAGTTCTCTTCCTTGCCATCCACTTCCAAGTTGCATCCTGTCAGTCTAGCTATATTCAGTGTAGCAGTCCTTATTTCATATTCCAGATAAGCCAGGTTGGCCAAGTGGATACCATCTGGCCACTAATTTATTGACCCAGGGCTGCTAGCCAATAGTGGTAGACAGACCCCTCCCACCACTAGCACTGGTCCTTGACATAAGTTGGAGTAGACCAGGTCCTGAACTGATTTATCACTGGCAAATATACATGTCCATTTTTGTTGATATTGCTAGTCATTATCAAATCCCTTTGAGGCAATTTTTACACTGTCGATTGGCTAGTCCTGACACAGTGCACATTCTGTGATCTTCTGTTTATAGAATACTGGGCACCTCATATGCTTAAAGAGGTTGTTATGCATAAGTTTTTCACTGATAGACACCAAAAAGAGTCTGTGCTACTGTCTATTTGTTTCAGGTGGAAGCAATCATCATGTTGTTAGGAGGTGGGAAGAACCTCACAGAAACTTAAGGCAAACATGCAAACTTCACATGGGAATTGACCAGAAGTTAGGATCAAACTCTGTACTTTGTGCTTGGCAGGCAAAGACCATAAACATTATGCAAACTCTTGATATTTTGGCAATATTCTATGTATTCAGAAGAAATATTTAAAATCTGTCCCTGGATTTTCGGGCCTTTTGTCTCTCATTAATTTTGCCTTTGTCCTAGATTCTTCAACTAAGACATTGAGTGAGATAGTGTGTGTGTATGTTTGTGTGGTATATGTGGGTATATATGGCACTATGACATAATCCACCTCAAAGAATAGACTAGAAATTGTTTGTGCCTAAAAATAGAGATGCAATGTAAGTGTATATATCTTAAAAGAGCTGGTGCATTTAGCCTCTGTCAGAGTCGTCAGACAGATGGCTTGTGGTCTGGTATCTTTTACTTGTTAATCAGTTTGAAAGTAAATGTTGATAAAGTTGACCTCATGCATTTAATCTTTCTTACTATCATACCTTGCAATGGTACAGATTTTCACAGAATTCCATATTTTGCTTTGTACTTGCAGCCTGTTCCACAGAAAAGCTGTGGTTCTCTGGCAAATTATAGAGGACTGAAGCCACTAAATAATGACAGACATTTGAATTTTATACTTCATATCCTTCAAAAAATGCATACTAAGGCACAACGTTTTCTTCTGTGAAGTTTATAAGTTTGTAAGAACAGTATTTAAAAATTGTCTCTGATTTTGGGCCTTTGTCCCTGCATTAGTTTTGGCTCTGTCTATATCTTTTGCACTAAGAGGTTCAGAGGTATACTTACTATATGTGTATTTTTCAAATACCATGTGTTAAAGACAGGCTAGTATTGGTACATACGATTTACTTGGATTTCACCAAGTCCTTTGACTCAGTCTTCCATAAACAGCTGCTTGGAAAACTATAAAATATGGAGACTGGACTAAGAGTGAGGTAGTGGATTGCAGCATGACTGAAGTGTTGTACACAGTGGGTTCTGATGAAAGAGACAATGTCAAGTGACTAATTGTGTACCACAAGGATCAATCCTGAGATAAGCATTCTTCAGTGTTATTCTTTCAAATGTTTCTGAAGAAAAGAAAACAGGGTTAAACCTTCCACTGATCACCTCTGTGGCCTACAGGAAGAAATCCCAGAGTGTGATCCATATGACTTGGGTTTGATTAGTGACCTGAATAATGGAAGGGGGGCTGGCTGGGGAGAATGGCCCTCCCACACTCTGGTTGAAGAAGAATGGTAAAGGAGTGAACGAGGGATGGCAACTTGGTCTGCTGCAAGTCTGATGTATAGCTGAGGCTGTGTTTATCAAGCAAGCAGTGTACAGGGCCAAGAATGAGTTTCCAGCAAGTAGCATGCAGTATCCAAGGAGGGGACTACATACATGCACAGGAGCATGCATGCAGCAAGGCACAGATATGTGGCAGTACTGTTCACCCAGAATGCTGTGGGGATAATGCGGGTAGGTAGAAACTTCACATGGCTAACTGAATGAGGGCCTATCTTCCAGGAGAACAGAGATTAATGGAGGGAGACCAGATAGTCAGCAGACAATGAAAGATACAAAAAAAACTCATAATGACACAAAGACAGAAATAGTAGTGTACAATGGAGTAAGAATTCAAGTAAGGATTTAAAAAGGCAAACCAGGAGGACAATAAGGTGGTAGTTGAGATTCCATATAGGCAAATGCAAAGCCTTGCAGTTAAGCCACAACCACTCTGGTCTGAAGTATCAGCTGGATAATTATAATCAATGATAAAAGAGAAGGAAAGGGATTTGAGATATTGACTGCATCTAGACGAGCCCACTGGGAGCAGAGTAAGAGGACATTGCCCACAATAAACACAATTCTGGGTGCTTCCTCAGACAGATAGATTTCAGAAGTAATGTGAAAATGCTTCTATTTTACCAAACCCTGGTCAGACCACACCCTGAGCACTATGTGAAGTCTAAAGGCCATACAAGGGACGGGATTGTTAGGCTCCTAGCTGGAGGTCTGAGGGAAAAACACCAGACTGTTTTATGCAATGGGGAGAAAAAAGCAGATGTTAGAGGAGCTGGATGTCTTCTTATTTGAGGCAGGAAGAGACAGGATGGACACAATATAGGTACATGAGATCATGTCAGAGGGATGTAAAGGGGCCACCATGAACAGGAAGGATAGAATAGAGGGAGGAAGGGAGTCAGGCAGCAGACTGTAGGAACAATCTACTCCCGGGATCTGTGAAAGTACTTTGTCATAAAAAGGACAGCAGAATATTAAAGTGGGGTTGGGTGGGGGGCACAGCCCCCCACAACGGGGGCTGTGTGGGGGGGCCCAGTACAGTTTAATATTCTCTAGTATTGTTTTATATTGTCCGGTCCCTATGAAAAGGGTAAGAAAGTAGTTTATAACTTGAGTAGGTGGGGGCTACGCCCCCCCCAGACCCCCCTACTTTAATATTCTCACTCTGAGATCGCACTACAATGGGGGGAGAAGGGCATATACACTGTCAGTAGTATTTTTGGTGAAATGGCTTTTCGGCAATGTGGACCCTTTGTCTGGAATTTTCGGCGAAATGGATTTTCGACGAAATGACATAGACCCATATGTGTGTGTGTGTGTGTATATATATATATATATATATATATATATACATATATATATATATATATATATATATATATATATATGTGTGTGTGTGTGTGTGTGTGTGTGTGTGTGTGTGTATATGTATATGGGTCTACTTTGAAACATCTAAAACCCATAACATCTAATTTCATAACAGTGAGACCAGAACACCTAAAACCCAAAACATCTAAAACCCATAACATCGAATTTCATAACATCTAACACTACTAATCACAAGAAAATAACACCCCCTGCACATATAACGACACCTAACTACCAAACACACTTTTTACTATGTTTCTGCAGGGGGGGGGGGCAAGCCCCCCTGCACCCCCCACACCCCCCGTAAATTAAATATACCAACTCCAAGATCGCACTACAGTGGGAAAAAGTTAATTTCCTAACCCCACTGTATCAAGCCACCCCCTGCAGAAACATAGTAAAAGGTGTGTTTGGTAGTTTGGTGTCATTGTATTCGTTATATGTGGAGGAGATGTTATTTTCATGTGATTTGTACTGTTAGATGTTATGAAATTCAATGTTATGGGTTGTTGATGTTTTGGGTTTTAGATGTTCTGGTCTCAATGCTATGAAATTAGATGTTATGGGTTTTAGATGTTTTGAAGGGGACCCATGTATACACATACACACACACACACACACACACACACACACACACACACACACACACACACACACACACACACACACACACACTCACGCACACATGCACACACACACACACACACACACACACACACACACACACACACACACACACACACGCACACACACACACACACAGACACAGTATTTGTCAAATTTTCTGTGTTTACTCATACATTTAAACTGCTATTTGTATACTACGTATTGATTTGTAACATTATGATGTATCCTGGGTTGAGCCTATTGGTTGTTGTTTTATCAGTGTTCCATGCCAATGAACAAATTTAAATAAAACAAGGTAAGTAAATAAATCTTGGTGATCTGCTCAGTTTACTGATCACTGAGCTGGAGTGGGCCTGCATTTAGGAAAAAAACATACAGCATAAATTGCAAGGATGAGGAAGGCAACACCTTCAGTAGCTCCAGTCCTGCAGCCTTTGCAGAAAAACGTGATTCCCAAACAAAATATGGGGAAGAAGAAACCTATGAGTATTTTAAAAGGACACACTTGATGAAGATGTTTTCTAAAATCCGATTCCTAACTGTATACGGACAAGTTCATATACAGAAGACAAAACACATTTAAAACATCACATTTTTCTGAGTGTTGTAGTTAGTTCCATGCATTTGATGCTCCCGTCTCCAGTACATTTCCACCTGCAGAAGTACATTTAATCCTTTCTGCAAATTTACATTATACTACAATGCAGTACCCACTCTGACATTATATTCCCAGACCTCTGCACACTCTTTACAAAGCAATACTTTTGATACTGCTCCAAATGTTGTCCCTCCTGTTGCTATCTTTAATGTCCTTTTCTTCCACTCACTCTGTTCTTTCTTTTTAGTTTTAAAATGCACTTCTACTAGATGAAGTATTTCATGATGGTTATTAATCAACACATAACATACAAAGCACATAGTCAAATATTTTCCCTAGTAAGTAAATTGGGTTAACAGCATCCTGTATTTACATACAGTACTAAGCTATTATCAGTCATAAAAGACAAATGCTTGACAGACCATCAGAAAGTCATTCCCCATTCAAGCAAGCCATTTAAAAAGGAAATATTACAAAGCAATATTCCTTAGGAAGCAGATTACAAAAGGTGAATGCTATCCTATTTACTTCTAAGCCACCAAATTACTCTCTAATTATTTAATGTGACCATGTCATAGCTCTTATTTTGCTTTCTCTACTCAAGTGTAGCCATTCCCTTATTTTTAATTGTATGTCATGTTTTTAATTGACCTTACCCTATTGTTAAACATTTATTGCATTTACAGTTGTGAGGGACATATCTCAAGACTGCCTGCTGAACTAAACACAGTATTCTTTATGAGGTTCCATAAATGTTCAGAATACATGCAGGGGAGGGGCAAATTCCATTGGTGTTTGCCACTGATGTCTCCAGTTGTTGAACATGATTCACCCTGTAGGTGATTATAGCACCCAAAAACTCCTCTCCAATGTCCCCTTACTCTAGGGATACTTCTAACACACAACATCCACTGTTTTCCACCAAAGTGCAGAGACAATCAACTGGCAAAAGTGCTTTTCACACCCATGCCTTACAAACTGTAGTGTACCGACCACAAGGATCAAAAGTTGATCCTCTGCTACTGTTCACAAACCATATGAAGGAGCACACATGGATGTTATGTTTATCCAGCATGCAGATGCCTCTATGTTCCTTTGCCATACTCACTTATAGAAACCCTCAAAACCAGTTTAAACATCCAACTCTCTTTTTTTATAAGAAATGTTTTATTAATTTAACATATTTACAATATATACACAGAAAACAAGAAATTCAACACCACAACAATGATAGAAATACATTGAATCATCAAGATAATCTTATACAGTTAACACATTAAGAGTCTTGGTATTTCAACAGCAACATTTCAAGGTTATCCCAACTAATGGACGTCTTAGTATAATTTATAGATCTTATTCTGATCACTTCTTTTTCAGTTTTACATGGTATTGCTCTTAAATTATGTAGGAACTAAGTTTGATTTCCAATTTTTTAAATAACTTTTCTAGCAACTGCCAAGGGAGATGGAAACATTTTTTGCTCCTTGGCTTTTACAGATACAAGAAGTGGAACATTAATTAGTATTACTGATATACTTGAAGAACAATTATCAGACAATAACCCCTTAAAAACATACTTATCTCTTCCCAATACACATTTAATTTTTCACAGTCCATAAACATATGTGCCCAAATAGCTTTTAGATCTTTACTACATCAACAAACTGACAAAGTCATTTTACTAAACTTAAGATATTTTATAGGAGTAACAAAAGATTGCATGTATATATTTCCACATAAAAACTTTCCAATATATACTTGAAGAAGTCTGACTAACTGATTTAAGTAACAAAGTTTTATTCTTACCATCTATTAAGTCACTCATTCCGCTAGTATGTAAAAAGTTCCAGAATTTTGCATCAAAATTATTATTGTTGTTTATAGTTAACTTATATAAATTGAACAAGCTTTCTTTGTAGGTCAATCTACCTTCAATAATAGCATACATATATGCATATAATGGGGAAAAGTGTTCTTTTCCTCTTTACTCATATAATCTACAAATTTATTTAATTTATTACTGATGGATAATATTAATTGGTTAGCAGATTAATTCAACTTAATATTCTTTCATTAAATATTCTGGGGACCTAGCTTTTCCTTTTTCAAAGCAATTAGACCATAATCCTAATCCATTACTTTTTAATAAATTCATTATAACATTGTTCTAAGTTTCCTTAAATCTAGAGGTGTGTGTAATGGGAAAACACAAACATTTCCATTTTGATATTAATGGAATTTTAAAAACACATTTCATAACTTTTTTAAGAATTGATTTCATATATGCACAGTCTAAAGTTTGAAATTAATTTCCTTCAAGGTAAATTTTGTTAACCAGATGAAAGGATTGTCACATACTTCTAATTTATCATACTTAATAAACTTAGAAGAATTTACTCATGAATTGTTTTCCATTGACTAGTGTAAGTTGAGTCTATCCAGAGTGTAATAGAGTTAAAATTCACAGCAACAGAATACGATTTTACAACTGGGAAGCTAATACCACCATACTCCCATAATCTTTTATGATTTCTATAAGCAATTTGTGGCTTTTTAGGATACCATAAGAATGAAGTTAACATTTTCTCCATTTTCTTTAAAAGTTTTTTGTTAGGTATTAAAGCTATTGAATGCAATATATATATATATATATATATATATATATATATATATATATATATATATATATTGGGTAATAGAATCATTTTAACAAGTACTAACCTATCCTGAAAAGTACAAACACATTCATTCCATTTTTAATAAGAAGTAATTCTTCTTCAATTATTTTTTCAAAGTTATTATTAATACTCTTACTTACATCTTGATAGATGTTTATTCCTAAATATTTTAGTTCTTTTCCTTCCAATTATGTTTATATTTATCTTTAAACTTACTATATAGTAATTGATATAACAGTAACATTTCAGCTTTATTATTATTCAATTGCAGCAGTGAATTTTCAATTTCCTTATTAATTATTTCAATTGAATAATTTAAATCTACTATAGTTAGTAAATTATCATCTGCAAAAAGCTGTATTTTAGATTGACTATCTCAGTTAATTGAGAATCCATCAGTTTTTTCATTGCTTCGTATACCATTAGCTAAGGGTTTGATAACTAATATAAATAGTAGAGTGGACAAGGAACACTCTTGCTTTGTGCCTTTGTTTAAAGTGAATTCTTGAGAAATTAAGATCCAGTTTTAACATATGCTTTGGAGTCTCTATACAGGATTTTAATATTCCATAAACAGTTCTGGAAATACAAATGCTTCTAAAGTCTTAAACAAATAGTTCCAATCTACAGAATTAAAAGCTCTCTCAATAGATAAGCTAATTAGGGACAATTTCTTATTCATTTCTTTTGATAACTCTACAATAGTTCTACCTTTTTTATATTATTGTGTATTAATCTATTGACTATAAATCCTGTTTAATCTTTACTAATTTATATACCATATCTCTTAATCTTGTAGCAAAAATGGAAGTTAATATTTATAGTCTACATTTAATAAAAAAGTAAGTCTATGTGAGGAAACCAAAACCACGAAGAGTTAACGCTCAGCAACACAGGACCCAGAAGCAAAATCAAAGCTAGGCAATTTGCCTCTTAAAAACATGTAAACTGCTCGGTCTTGTTTAAGACTTTTATTGTAGCAGTAAAAACAAAAAAACAAACAATTTCTCCAAGCGCTTTCACTCGGGTAAGTCCGACCTTTATCAAGGAAATAATGAATCAGTGGTTTTAACCCTTAAATACCATTCTCTTGTAAATCACGACTCCTTTAAGTAATTGTTCTTTCATTACTTAACAAAGGAGGAGGTGTGAACACAATTTACTTTATAAATATATATAAAAATAAATAAAAATAAAAATAAATCTATGTGAGGAAACTAACTTATTATCCTTTCCTTGTTTAAGTATAAGTGAGATTACAGAAAATATCCATAAAGGAGGAATTATTTTGTTACTCTGAATTATCTGGAAAACACCATTCATTAATTGCAATATATTTAATGGAAGCAGACAATATAATTCCATACTTAAATCATCTAACCTTGGAACATTACAATTTTCCCTTTTTTAAAAACTTCTTTAACTTCTATCAGGGTAATAGGCTTATTTGGCAGAGATATTTGTTGGTCATTATGTTTATTAGTAACACTTTTCATTAAATACTTGTCAATTTTGTAACCATCAGGATTATTATTTTTATCTTTATTTAAGATTCTCATGGAATTTTTAAACATATTAAGCATTTCTGCTATGTCTGAAGTAAGCTTATCAGTGTAAGGATTTTTGATATTATTGATTTGTGCCTTTTTCCTTAACATCTTACTTCTATTAACTAATCTATGTAGACTTTTTGAAGTTATTGCATAACTGTGCAATTTTAGTTTTTCTAAAGCTATCTCCACTTTATGTGTTAAAACTGTTTATTTTGTTATTAATGTTTTAACGACCTTGGTATTATCTAATTTCTTTGTTGTTTAAAGCTCGCTTTGTGTATTTCATCTTGTATTTCTAACAACTCTTTATTTATTTATTTTATTTATTTTACATTTGTTGATCGGGATAGTCTGACTGGATGTATGTCCATTTTCAGAGAAGGCCCGGGAAGAAAAGCTCCACATTAAGACAATTTACAAGACAGAAATTTTGACCATATACAATACAGATAATGTCAGACAGGTAAAACATTTCAAATACAGGAACATTTATATAGTACTGTTACAGTAACATACCAACATACCTGACTAAATAAGTTAAAAATTTTGAGTAAAAGGATTAATAAAAAATTTTTTTTTGAGGGTAGCATTGTTTATAAAGTTTACCAAACCTTAGGAGGTGAGCTACTACAGTAGAAATTAAGAGAGAATATCAGAGTACCTGAAATAGCATGCTAAAGATAGATAAAGAATGGTAAAGAATGGTCCTGCTAGGGGAGAAAGTGTCAGTCAGGATTTGTACATGGGCAAAGCCATTGGGCTTTAAGGAAGATTCTTAATTGCTTCTTGAAAAGTGGGGTAGAAGAAAGGGCTGTTAGTTCAGTTGGAAGAGTGTTCTAAGAGTTACCAATAGAGTTTGAGAACAAGCTATCTCCAGATTTGTTGTTGGACTTTAGGGTAGCTACTAGTACCTTATTAGCTGATCGAAGAGTTGTTATATTTTTATATGGGCAGGTAAGGGTAGAGAGTATGGGTGTATCTGTGGGATGGTGTAAGATCTTGTGTATAGTAGTAAGTTGCTGGAAAAGAATCTGGCTTTGCAATTCCAGCCATCCTAGCAATTTAAGATTTTGGCAGTGGTGGGTTTGAAAAGGGGCACCAGTGGCAAATCTAGCTATGTTATTATAGGCTGTTTCCAACTTATGAAGATTATTTTTGGATAAGTTGGTATAGATTGGGGATGCATAAAGAAGGGTGGAGATTAAGTGAGTTCAGGCAATAGCAGTCCTAGCTAGAGGTGTGAGTTTTTTATTAACTGATTTAATGGTTAGGTTGATATGTGTGATAAAGTTTAGATTATGATTAATTGTTACACATAAAAGTTTGGTGGTTGGGTCCAGAGTTTTTACAGTACCATTATTAGATGTAATTGTGAAGTTGATAGCAGGAGACTTCTGAGAGGGAGAAAATAGTACCAATTTAGATTTTTTGGGTTAAGGAGGAGACAGCGTTGATGGAACCAGTTTTCAACTAAGGTAAATACTGCTTGGGTACTCGAATGAAGTCCAGCAGGCGAGGAGGCTGAACATATTAATGTCGAGTCGTCAGCATATTGTATGCAGGTGGTTTGTGGAAGGGAGATTTTCAGATCATTTATGAAAATTGTGAAGAGGAGGGATCCTAGAATAGAGCCTTGTGGGACTCCAAGAGTTAGAGGGAGAAGAGTAGATAGTTTATTTTCCCAGAGGACTGCTTGTTGTCTATTTCCTAGATAGGACTTGAACCAATTAACTGTCTGGGTATCTAGTGAAAGTGATTTGAGTGAGTTTAACAGTAATTGATGATTAACCATATCAAATGCTTTTGAGAGGCCAATAAAGAGGGCTGAGGACAGTAAGCTGTTGTTAAGATTTTTATTAATGCAGTCAGAAAAGGATAGTAGAGCAGTTGTAGTACTATGGAAAGGCCTAAACCCATGCTGGCAGTCAACTAGCAGGTGGTTTTGGAGGAGATTATCAAGTAGCTGACGGTGAATAAATCTCTCCATAATTTTTGCTAAGGGGGAAAGTAGGGCTATGGGGTGGAAGTTTGAGAGTTCATTTGAGTTCCCACCCTTATGCAGTGCGTAATATATGAGACTTTCCAGAGGGATGGGATGGAACTTTCTGTAATGGTTTTGTCAATTAAGATGGAAACAGGGTAGGCAAGCACTCCAGCTGCCTTTTGAAGGTATTCAGCTGGGAGAAGGTCAGCTGATGGAGTGCATGGTTTAAGCTTAAGAAGTAGGGAGTGTATGAGAGATGTTGGGACAGGCTGCAGATGTAATACTTGGGGTAGGGTGGTTGGCAAGCATGAGTCAGTGATTGGCATGGATGAGTCAGTGGTGGTAACAGGTGGTAAGGTATTTGCTAATGATTGAACAGTTTCTGAAAATAAATTGTTAAAAATATCAGCAATTTGGTTGGGAGAATTATGAGTCAAGTTAGAGGGGTAGGTGTTTTGGCTTGTCCAGGACGGAATAATTTATTTAATCCTGACCAGAATTTTTGTGGGTTAGATGTTGGATTTGTTGGAATTTAAGGTAATAGTTTTTTGAATATTGATTTTTTTAGTGGCATTCCTGAGCTGTCTAAAGTTTAAATGATCAATAGGGTCTATGGTACTTCTCCATATAGTCCAGATTTTATTTTTCAGTCTCATTTTTTTGCCTTGTCTCATTTGAGAGCCAGGGAGCAGGTTTGTTCCTAATTTTAATAGTACGAGAGGGGGCATGGTGCTCAAGGATTTTTATGAATGTATTGTTAAAAAAGAGACTGCTTCATTGAGAGGTAGATATTTTAGGGGTGACCAATTGCAGGCTTTTAGCTCTGCTTGAAAGTTACCTAGGTTCAGGTTCTTTTTGTTCCGGGTGGTTCTAAAGTTTAGTTGAGTGTGAATGGTGAGCTTTTGTCTAGTTATAAAGGTAAGAGAGTGGTCACTAATATCATCAGGAAGTATGCCTATTTTGTAAGATTGGGGGTTATTGTTGACTAGTATCCAGTCTAAGGTAGTTTGTTTGTTGCTGGGTTTATGGGTTCTGGTAGGGTCAGTGATAGTTTGATAGAAGCCATAGAGATTAATGTGAGATGTAGGTTTGTCAGAAATACAACAGCTCCAGTCAATATTAAAGTCTCCAAGGAAAATGGTTTCTTGTGGGAATGATGTGGAAAGCCAGTTAAGGATATTTTCAAGCGTACTTATGTTGTTGCCTGGGGGGATGTGAGAGCAAATGATGTATATAGATTTATTAGCATTAATTTGGAGCTTAGATATTAAGATTTCAGCATTGCTAGGTGAGGGAGTTTGAGTGTTTAGTGAGGTTACTGTAGTTCAGATTTAAACAATATTGTTACCCCCCCACCCTTTTTGTTAGGACGGTCAATTCTAAGGACGTTATAACCTGGAGGGATGATATCATTGTCTTTAGTAACTGGTTTGAGCCAGGTTTCTGTGAGACATAGGATGTCAAAGGAATGTAAGTCTAGTAGGGCATGAAGTTGGATAATTTTGTTATTTAAACTATGAATATTGAGGTGGGCAATGAGAAGAGAGTTCAAGGAAGAAGAGGGGGTATGGGAAATAGAGGTGAAGGAAGAATGGGAGTCAGGGAAGGTATTACCAGGTCCTGGGTTTGGGTGAATGTTGCCGTGTAGTAGTAGGTACTGAGAATTGTGTAGAAGTTTTGCTAGTTTACATAAAATAGGGTCTATTTTTCTGGTTTGGAAATACTTAATATGGTTTAATCTGTGAAACTGTGGGAGAAGGTAGGCTGATGAGGATGTAATGTTACTGTGGGTTTATGAGGCTGATAGATAGAAAGGGGAAACTTGTTTAAAGGAGTGTTGAAATTGAAAGGAGGTTAGGAATTCATAGCCTGTGAGGCTATGAGAAAGAGGTAGAGTGGAAAGAATTATGGGCAAGAGGAGGAAATTCGAGAGTTTTAGTAAGCCAGTGGTTGACATAATGAGAATGTGGGAATGTAAGTAATGAGAAAATAAGGGGTTATAGAAGGGCAAATATGAGGTGGGTTTGTTTAATGAGGAAAGTATAGATAGTGGAATGTGTGAGTAAATTAGTAACAGATGGTTGAGTATGTAATGAGATACATCGAGCTATTGGTTGATGTGGGGTGGGGGTGTAGCTTCTAGCAGTATAAGGATAGGTGCCCTGGGGGTGGGTGGGAATTGGGAGTAGGGTATGGGGAGAGGAGTGAGCCTGCAGGGCGAACGGAGCGGGCAAGAGCAGTAAGGTAAGTTAAGCCAAAAGACAATCAGCTGTCTTTCATGTTTTGCATAATACAGAAGTAACTAAAGTGAAAACTGGGGAGCAGAGTATATAAGCTTATCAGATATGTGTAGCTGATTTAGTAAAGTGAGAGTGAGGTTCTCATGTGCAAAGAGGGGGATTAGAATTGTACTGAAATGCCAAAGAATGGGTGTAGGACCTGAGGGATAGTTAGTTTTAATAATAGAATATAGTGCAGGCAAAGACTGCCACCTAGTGGTCAGGGGAGCAATAGCAGCTGGGGGAGGTAGGCAAGAAGCTATTCCAAAGGGATAAGATATAAGATGAGGGGACAAAAGGGTGGAGAGAGGAAGTGGCCTTGGCTCTGCAGTAGGCTACTAAATCTCACACCAGAGGGTTAACAAATAGTTATAGGCACTACAGAAAGGTAGTAAAAATGTATTTTGCAACATACAAGTACAAAAACTTTATGAGTACAAGCTTTATGAAGCCAGGCAAGGAGTCAGCTTCAAGGGTGTCTTCAGGTTAGCAGGAGGTTATTCTTTAACTTTGCAGCAAGGAGGGAAACACCCGGATGCACTTAAATGTAGAAAAACATATGGAGTATGATGTTGTCTTTCTGCATCAGGCTTTTTGATACCTCTGAAGAACAATGACTTATCTTTATCCCACTCTTTCATTTTATTACTAGCTCATCTTCCCATTCTATCTTTAAGGAGTCCCATAGTATGACTTTACTAACCTGAACATTATCATTCAAAGATAAAGCATTCTTGATTTGTTCCTTAAGGTAAGTATGAAACTCTTTGAATTTCATCATATATACTCGGATTCTATAAATAATCTGAAATGTCCTTATATCCATTAACATATTAATATTTAGTACATTGTGGTCAGATAAAGGGCAAGGAACAATTTAAAAATAATTTACTTTATTAAGTTAATCTACAGAGGCATAAATACTACCAATTCTAGTTCACATCCCATGCACATAAGAATATTGAGTTTAGAACAATGACTTATCTTCTGATTTTACTAGAAAATCAACTAAATTATTATTAATAATCCATCTGTTTAGTGCTTTAGCTGATGCCAGTATTTTAGCTTTCTACTGTTCACTTGTATATTTTATATTAGATATGCAATTAAAATCCCTTGCTAAAATTGAATTACCCTTCCAGTGAATTTGTAGTCAGTTTAAGTGATCTGTTGCCACTCTTGCACTCATTACAGGGATCCAGAAAAATTGGCTAGTGTATAGGGTTGGCCACTATATTTAATTATTGAAAATATATATATTCCTTTAGGATCAATAATGGATTCCATGACCTTTGGCATTACAGTAGATTTTCTCCAAAGTATAGCAGTTTCCCTCCTCTTTTTGTTAAAAGAAACAGATGATAACATTTTGTAATCTGAGTTATTTAAATATTCTTTTTGTAAAAAGAAACAGATGATAACATTTTGCAATCTGAGTTATTTAAATATTGTATATCTTTATATTTTTTTATCAAGATAGTCTCTTGCAAGAATATAATGCCTTTCTGTTTAATTTTAGATATCTCATTGATAATTTCCTTTTGTTGTCATTATTTAATACATTTATATTAATAGATAATAGATTGAAATTATCCATTATGTGTATTTAAAAAGATTTATTTTAAAAGATAATAAGACACATTTATCCTCTGAATTAATTTAATTATATATAATACTCTAATGCATTCATAACACTGTTTTAACATTCCACATTTTTGAATTCTTCCTTTCTACAAGCTAAACTACCAAAACTTGTAAATAACAAAAACAAAGACAAGTCTTCAACTATAACTGTATATAGTGCTAACACAACATACCATGGATACCAAATTCCTAGTTCTCCTATTGAATAGACAAACTACTATACTATGTCTCTACCTACCAATACCTAAAATTTAATCAAAAAAGCCAAAAGCTATTGTGACTTACAAATAATTAATATAATATTATATATAAGTCAAAATAAAACTATTAATTTCATTTTGTATTTTGCCATTTAAAACTATTCCCCCATTACTGTATAAAAGTTTAGTAATTCTCTTCTATTAATTACAAATATTAAATAATCAATCAAATAGTGCACTATATACCTATTTATGTAATAGTAGTATAATTATCCAGTAAATATTCCTAAGTTATTCATTCATTCAACATTATTATAACTAAATCTTTAAATAAACAAATATAACAGAATGGGACCTGAAGACAGACCTGTCAACTTGGAAACATCAAAAATCTGGACAAGGCCCATGAAAAATAGGTACAAATCTGTATGCTGATTAACATATAATTTGCATACATAATTTTGTAACCCCACCCACTCCAATGGAATTGTGGGATACCAACTTTCAAATGCAAACTGAAGAACAGACAACCAAAATATGGCACTGGAGACCCCCTGCAGCCATTCCAATGTCCTATTACCTGGTTATTTCTCCCCATTTACCATAAACACTATTGTGCATAGTGCTTTACTTCTACAATGATTATTTGGATTTTATTTTTACATTTTATAGCACAACGCACAAACACTAAAAGAGATCTTCTAAACAAAGCAACACTGTCTCACAATGAAAATAGACTTAGCATTAAAACTTCTTTTCCCTTGAAACTCACATTCATTGAAACAGCATTGAAACCCACACCACATCCAAAGAAAATGCATCTGGCCAGCGGTGGATAAAGATTACATTTGGACTGTTTTCAAATCATAGGCCCCCTTGCACACAAAACAAGAAACATACATGTGTTCTTTGATACTCCTTCCTGACTTTATTACATTATATTCCTTGTATAATACAGCATACTTGTTTGACTTAGAGCACATTTTAAATTTATTGTTTGAACATTTTTCCAGTAGGCAATGAAACAAAATGCATGAACCAATAATGACAAAACTGCCCAATTCAGAACATTTCCATCATAAAAGTATACTTACACACACACACACACACACACACACACACACACACACACACACACACACACACACACACACACACACACACACACAAGCTATCTCTCTCTCTCTCTCTATATATATATATATACATATATATATATAAAAATAGAATGAGAGTAGTGTAAGCCATGGGTGTCTTGTAGAGCTTCTTGAACTTATTTCCAATTTCAGTTTTTTGCTTGACTTATTTGTGTTATCAGACCAACCCAATAGCTGTAAATCCACAACAAAAAAACTAGGTGAACTGCATGTTTTAAGACTTCCAATTTTTAGTCCAAGTATTGAAAGACCTTCTCCTACATTCATCCTGAAGCATCAAAAAAATCACTGTAATCCAGGTGCTGTTAACTGGCCACTCTTGCTTCTCCACTTTCTGCAGTGGAAAAATATGTGTTTTATCTTGAATGCTGGAAAATGTACTACTGTACTTGTTTAAAAATATGTTTCCTATAATGCAGCACAGAACATAATAATTCTGATTTTTTGTTCCTGAATTTGGGTTAATGATATCTGTTGCTCTTTCCACTGAGCCACAGATGCCCCTGTGCATGACATTTTCTCACTTCTGTTGTATGTGTAGCTACACCCTTGACTTTTTACACCCATCCCCTTTAAAAATACAACACAGTACAGTATCAGCAATGCATCTACATACTGTGGGAGTAGAATCCACAGCGTTCTGCACCAAAAGCAAGTATTTAACCTGTGTCAAAAAAAATTTAAAGATCAATTCACGTAAGGTTCAGCAAGGCATTCTTTATTACTTGTAGCAAGGAGACAAAGCATGTAGGTACAAGGTTTGGCTGATTTTCAATAGCTCAGCCTGCTGTTTTTATACATTTCTTTGCACGTACACTATACAGTTCCCTGCACATACACAGCAGGTGCTTATCAGTTAATTGCTGACTTTTACAAAAACATCTTTCAGAATTTAGCTTGTCCACAGGGCTGGCCCTGTCAAACCCAGTTTCTGAGTTATGGTCCTGTAACTGTCTCCTCCTAACACAACATTTATCTGTTGCTAGTGTGAGGCCCCTATCTCAACATTCCACAGCAAGAACAACAGACTTTTAGGCTTCAGCAGCTTTTACAGAGACCACCAGTATTTACACATTTTACATAGAATAAATGTATTAACTCTTAACCCTTTAAGTGCAGAATTGTACACTATACTATGTGTACATTTCTCTAACATTTCCCCCCATTTAATACTTTATTCTTATTGTTTAATGAGTCTAAAACAAGTCCATTTCATCTCTTGACCATTTCCACCCAGGGCCTTGCAGTCAGAGAGTCATTCGGCTTAGGTTCAAGTAAACAATTCTTCCGCTTCCAATTTTAGTAGTTCTTCATATTCAGTACTTTGTTGGTACAAGGTCTTTGAGACTGAGGCATCTATAGTGCTTTTTACCAGTCCATGCATGCAGGGGATGCCGCAGCATCCACAAAACATCAATATCGCTGCTCCAATGCAAATGGCGATCAACAGATTCATCAGGACGCTGCCCCATCCCCCAAACCATTTTTGGAAAAAGTCTGTTAAAGGATTTTGACCTGGCTTGGTCAAGGCAGATACTTGCTGAATCACTTTGAGATGGCTGTCTATTTCCTGTTCATTGTCGGGGATAAACAAACAGCATTCCTCTTGGATTAACACACAAGTACCTCCTTTCACTGCCAGGGTGAAATCGAGAGCCATACGATTTTGAAGCACTACTGCTCTCATAGCGGTCAGTTCATCTGTTACCAATTCCAAGGCAGAAAAGGTTGCATTGCTCAATGTCTCAAGCAGCTCGGTCAACTTTCTCAGTTCCCAAATCGATTTTACCGCTCCATACTGAGGTAGTATGCCGGCCCATGATATGACGTCATCAACGAGTGCCATATGGGACAGTCCTTTGTCACTGACGTGAGCCAGATCATGGTGATATATCCATGATACATCGATTCGACCTACTGGATTAGTAGGTTTTTTAACTTATCGAACATTTTGGATTTTCCCTTGAGGTAAAGTTAACGTGTGTCGTATAGCTGGAACTAGGTAGCCCAAAAAGCAGCTTCTGGACCACTTTCTTGGTAGCCATTTATATGCCTTTCTTCCGCACACAAAATAACAATCTTCCACTTTAATGGTGATGTTGATAAACTCAAAGTGATCCCCAAAATCCTGCTGTCCTCGGAACATTTTCCAGTAGACAGTTTCCATTTCCTGGACAAAGTTGACTATAGAGTTATTAACAAGTTTTCTCATAGATGAGAATCTTGTCACACAACCCGACTTGTATGCAGTGCAGTTATAAACCACTGTTTTGTTACAATGGCTCCATCCTACCCTAGTTTTATCAAGTTTCTGAAAACACACAGTTCCGTTTTGACGGAAGGCCAGCTGTAAGGCAACCGCATTTGCAGATGTACTATTAGCCGTGTTGCTCAACAAACTTGTCCATGTCTCGGTAACATTTAGTGGAGATGCCACTAAAGGTAATCCTCCATGTGCAGTTGGTATAGCTGCACAGATCCAACAATTAGAGACATTAAGGGTATCTGCATATGCGTACTTGATAGCCTGATATGTGTTGAAAGCAGGATGCCATGCTGCACGCTTGCTAGGTTCAGTAAATGTGGCAGAAAAGAGAAATGGCCATAGCAGAAAAACAATGACCACAATAACAGTCAATGAGATTACCACACAATATTTTTGTGGAAAGGGTTGTTGTTCCAGTGTTCTGTTTTCTTCGGTTTTCCCAAAAGGATGGAATTCAACTTTCTTTGATGCAATCATGTCACTTAATCTGGGTATTTTTATCTTATTCACTACCCTAAAGGACCTTAGCACCAATGATTGCTTCACTGGGTTTGAGATGGATCAGTTCCTATTGATCTGAACCCCTTTGTAGCCAGACTTTTGTGCTTAGGGTCCCGATGGAGAGGTAAGATCTTTACACAATTCAGATTTCTTCAGTAACTTGCAGTGTGTCAGATGGATCCACGAAGCTCGTTCTGCAATCTTGACTGCAGTCAGTGTCGAAAGAAGCACCTGGTAGGGACCTTCCCACTTTGGTGATGCCCAGTTCTTCCTCTTAACGATCTTGATCCACACCCAATCTTCTGGAGTTACTGTTATTTCCAGTGCCTTAGCCTGCTCTGAACCTGAAACAGAATTAAACTGCAACAGATGTTTAGAATTTAACTGTTTCTTCATATATTCAGCTAATGTAAGATCAGCTTCCTGGTCTGAAGGCATGAGAGGTTTCCATTGGGGTGTACAATACACCTTCCCATACAGTTTCTCATATGGGGTCAGCCCTTTTGCTGAGGGAACTGTTCTCATGTTCAACAGTGCCAGGGGTAAACAGTACAACCAGGTTTTCCCAGTTTCAGCTATTAATTTCCTCAGTTTACTTTTAAGTATACCATTATGTCTTTCGACCAACCCTGCAGACTGAGGATGATAAGCACAGTGATTTTTTAGAGAAATACCAAAAAACTTACTTAGCTGTTGTATAGTTTGGTTTACAAAGTGTGCTCCATTGTCACTATATATTCTCTCCGGAATGCCAAACCTAGGAACAATTTCTTTCACAAGAACCTTTGCTACTGTAGCTGCATCTGGGTTCCTGGTTGGTAAAGCTTCCACCCACCTCGAGAACATATCTATAATGACAAGGCAGTACTTCTTATTTTCACATTTATTTAACTCTATAAAATCCATGCAAATGGTGTGAAATGGGTATGGAGGTGTGGGGAAACTCCCTTGACTGGGCCACACTGCTCCTTGTGCATGATATTGATTGCAAATCTGACATGCTAAACAAAAGTTTTTAGAGTAGTTTGAAAATCCATATGCAGTGAACACCTGATTCACTATCTGTACCATTCCCCCTGTTGAGACATGGCATTGCCCATGGCTCAATAATGCTGCATATCGAAAAAGATTAGAAGGTAATATTGATTTCCCTTATTTTGAGATGTACAAACCATCTCTGAAGACGGCCCCCTGTTTTAACCAACGCCTTTTTTCTACCTTTGTGGTCAATGATTGCATTGTTTGTAGCATGTCCAAATTTAAACTTTCTACAAGGTGTAAACAAGCTTCTGCAGCTGCTTGCTTTGCAGTAGCATCAGCTCTTGCATTACCTTTTGAGATAGCATCCTGCTGTTTTGTGTGAGCTGCACATTTGCAGATAGCTAAACACTGAGGTAATTGAATGGAGTTTAAAAGATCCAATATGAGCTGTGCATGATTTATGGGTTTACCAGTTGATGTAATCATACCTCGGTTTTTCCATTGCTGTGCAAACACATGCACCGTGGAAAAAGCATATTGACTGGAAGTAAAAACATTTGCACGCTTACCTTTAGCTAAAGTACATGCATGAGTGAGTGCAATCAGTTCTGCCGCCTGTGCGGACAAATGTCGTGGTAAGGGTTTTGCCTCGATAACCTCTGTGTCGGATACTACAGCATAACCCACTAGGTTCTGTCCTGCTGGGTTCTTTTTGCATGAGCCATCTACATAATATGTCAGATCAGCATCTGTTAAAGGTATATCTGTGAGGTCTTTCCCAGGTAATGTTGTCTGCTTAATCTCCTGCAGGCAGTGATGTGGAGTACCATCTACATGGGTAGGGAGCAGAGTTGATGGATTCAGGGTTGTGCACCGTTCAATCGTCATGTGAGGCTGGCTCAGCAAAACAGTCAAGCAGGAGAGATGTCTAGCTGGGGAAAGGTATGCTACCTTTTCTTATAACAAAATAATTGCTACTGCATGAGGGACCCTTAGGGTGAGTGGGTGAAACAAAACCACTGAGGCAGAAGCCTGTACTGCCATAGCAGCTGCAACAACCGCCTGGACACAATGGGGTAAGGACGTGCCACTGGATCTAACTGTGATGAATAATAAGCAATGGGACATTGCTTATCCCCATGTTGTTGCATCAGGACTGATGTCATATAGCCGTGCTTAGAGTCTACAGTTTGAAAAAAGTGCTTGTGATAATTTGGTAACCCCAAGACAAAAGACAACGCTATTAACTGTTTTAAGTTACAAAAGGCTAAATCCGCCTCCAGTGTCCAAATCACTGGGTCCTGTGCTGCCATAGGCTTTTTGTATATGAGGTCAGACAAGGGTGCCACTTCCAAAGCATAGTTTGGAATCCAACTTCGACAGAAGTTAGTCATACCCAAAAAGGACATAATTTCCTTTTTGTTAATAGGTTTTGGTGCCTGCAAAATAGCTATTTTCCTGTCCTCATCCAAGGTTCTACCTCCATCAAATATTATATAGCCCAGATATCGGACCTGCTTTTTCCAAAGCTGCAATTTTTCCTTGTTTACCTTGTGTCCCTCAGCAGCTAGAAATCGTAGCAATGCTAGCGTATCTTCTCGGCAAGCTTGTAAAGTGGGACCTGCTAATAAGATATCATCAACATAAAGCAGGATTTGACTATTTCTCGGTGGGCTAAATCTTGCTAAATTACTTGACATCTCTTGTGAGAATATCGTGGGGCTCTCACAATAACCTTGTGATAGTCGAGTGTATGTATATCTTTTACCCTGATAAGTAAATGCAAACCAGAATCTACTGTCTGGATGTATCGGAATTGAGAAAAATGCATTACTAATATCTACTACAGAAAAATATTTCTGATGAGGTTTTAACACATTTAAGAGTGTATGTGGATCAGGTACCATAGGTACCCTAGGTATTACTGCCTCATTTACAGCCTGCAGGTCTTGAACCATGCGCCACTCTCCATTTGCCTTTTTAACTGGGAACAAAGGTGTGTTACATGGTGAATCAGGACATTCAATTAAAACACCACTTTTAAGGAGTGCAGCTATAATGGGCTTTATCCCTGCCTCTGCATCTTTTCTCAGAGGGTATTGACGTTTTTGAGGTCTAAAAGTTGATTTTGGAGTAATCACCACTGGTCCTGCCATGTGAATAAGGCCTACATCTGATTTCCCTGTGGACCACAGTTTATCTGGAATACCTTTCAGAACATTCTCTTCCTCCTTTAACAGGAGTATTTGTCAAATATTTTTGCGAAAATGTAGGTGTACTGCTGGCTTAGTCTGAGTTACCCAGTTTAATTTTTGTACCTGTACTCCCTGCTCTGAAAGTTCCTCTCTGGTCTGTTTTTCCCATCTGGTAATATTCCTGCCCAACTCTACCCATTTTGTGTTTTTGTCTTTAGTGAGGCTTACATGTGGTAGGAGGTCAGATTTGTAAAGTGCTGTCATTTCTTTAGGCAGAGAGCAGCTGGCTATGCTATTTCCCATTGTGTCCCAGTATAGGTTACATAACACTAGCCTAGCTGTGGGATATTTAAACAGCTTATCTCTGTAGTCCTCATCTGGCCCTTGTGTGTCACGAAAATACAGGGTGCAGTGCAGTAATGGCTGCTTCTTCATATCTAATGAGGGAAATTTACTAATGGCCAAATCCATTCATTCCTTGGTTACAGTCCCTGGGCCAGTAGTAATCAGGTCCTGACTGTACCAGTAAAACATCTCACCTCTTGGCTGCACTACACAGGTATCATGCACTTCGCAGATGTCAGTCTGTCATTGTGCTTGCATCCCTTGTATAGTTGGAACCACCGCTATGCCAAATAACTGCATCAAGTCTCTGCCTAAGAGATTTATTGGGCACTTTGCAGACACTACAATTTTAATTCTCTGTGTCAACCCTGTTACAGGATCTGTGATCATAATTTTGTGTGAGAGAGGCTCTTGGTATAGCTGCCCATTTGCAGCCTTACAAATATGTAATCCGAAGACCGTGCACACTCCGGTAATTCGGAGGGATGTATCAGGGTCCGTGAAGCCCCAGAATCACACAAAAAGCTAACCTCTCTTCCTTCCACCAAAAGGGTGACTTCTGGCTTGGTATCTGCTAAAAAGAGTTCCAAGCACAGAAGCGCCAAGTCCAAGACCTCATCACTTTCATTTTCATTGTCATCCCCTCCACCGTCCTGTGCTTCCTCCAGTTTTACTTCTACATTACCATTTATCCTGCTTTGTATTGTAACCCTTCCCTGTGCTTCCTGACTATCATATAGTCAGTTATCACCTTTTTGTTCATCCATCCTTGTCCTATTATTCCCTTTGCAATCCCTCACCATGTGACCTTTCTTCCTGCATTTAAAACATTCTCCCCTCTTTTTACGTCCCTCAAAATCTTCTGACCATTGGTCAGACTGCCTACCTTCCCTATTTTTGCCCTTTATTCCTGGATGTACCACATATACCTCAGCCCCATCTTCTAATGAAAATACATGCATTTTCTTTTTCTTTTTGCTATTAAAGTGCCTCTCAGCATGCCTTGCATATGCAAGCAGTGGTTGCAATCTGCTTGTACGATGATCTACCATGTGTTTTCTAATAAAACTACTAATAGGAGCGCTGCTCCCCTTCAGAAAGGCATTTTTTTAACTGTTGTTCATAGGGGGAGTCTGCTGTCTGGTTGTCAGGGATTTGAATCCCACAATGATTATTAAAGCACTCTATGAGCCTAGCAAAATAGCGGTCAACTGACTCGCCTTCTTGCTGGGCACACTGATTAATACAGGTCCAGTCTGCCCGTGGTTTCCACTTAGAAATTCGGTTTGTAAGCCCTGTCACCTGGGCATCTAACCCTACATTGTTATGTGGAAGGGGTCTCTGCTGAGCATCATGAGGATTCCAATTACCACAGACCATGTGCCAGTCTGGACCTATAATTTGTCTTACCACTTTTTCTATCTCTTCTCCATTTAGGTTATAGCTTAGCCTCATACCTTGCAGGTCCTCTGAAAATTTTGGAAAGTTGATCCTAGGGTGGGGAATACCCTCAGTGGCCTTCCTAATATCTTCAGGACTCCAGGGTCTATATACTAATAAAGTAGGGTCTTGGTTATGCTGACCTGCTCTGGGATTAGGTACCTCAATAAGAGGACAGAGTTCTTCTTTCCCACTAGTCGTGGCCTGGGTTTCACTAAATAATCGCCTGACTTCGAAATTGTTATCATCATCATCTGTGTTTTTTGTTTTGGACATAGTCCCTATTGGACCCCTAACTTTAACTAGCTTTATTTTTACAGAGTCCTCACCTCCTGTGACTACAGGATGTAGAGGAGGCGCTCTGTGTTGATTATTTGCCCCGTATGCTGGTGGGGGAGGGGGCGCTGAAGCTAGCACTAGGTGGTTATCCTCTTTATCTAAAAACATTGTTTTGGAATTTTTTTCTTTCTGGTCTCTTCAATTTGTTTCCTCCAGCCATCTGTGTGCCTGGGGAACTCCTAATTGTCGCTGTTTTTTAACTTGCCCCTTGGAGTCTGCTTTTAATTGCTTTATCAATTTGAGAAGTGAAGATTTATCTAATTTTCCATCAAAATCATACTTAGTTACCCATTTTGAAAAATATTTAACATTGTCTGCTCGCTGTACCTGCATATATTTACCATCTTCTGTTAATGGTGGGTCTTTTGATGTTTTTGCACCACAATTATAATTACCCATTTGCTCACTACGTAGTTACCTTTAGTAATTTTATCTATTACCTTCACTTTTTTACATGTACCATGGATTTTGTTATAGTCTCTTAAGAATGCCTGTCTAACCTTCTACTATCCTGTTCACCTAGTCTATGACAGAACTGCAGTTTTTCTCTGTCCCTGACTGAAATAAAATACAATCTAATAGAATAAAATGCAGTTTTCCTGTCCCTGACTGAATTAAAATACAATCTAACATAATAAAATGCAGTTTTCCTGTCCCTGACTGAATTAAAATACAATCTAACAGAATAAAATGCAGTTTTCCTGTCCCTGACTGAATTAAAATACAATCTAACAGAATACAATGCAGTTTTCCTGTCCCTGACTGAATTAAAATACAATCTAACAGAATAAAATGCAGTTTTCCTGTCCCTGACTGAATTAAAATACAATCTGACAGAATAAAATGCAGTTATCCTGTCTCTGACTGAATTAAAATACAATCTAACAGAAAATGCACTTGCCTGTCCCTGACTGAATAAAACAGAATAGCAAAACCCACCTTATCTGAGCCTATGTGATTGACCACTGATTTGTAGATACCCGTCCTTCAATTGCAGATCAGAAGGTGACTGGCCTCTTTTGAAGACAATTCAGTTGGTGGTCTTTATATTGCAGAAGAACTGATTTGGTTTCTTCCCTGTACGGTTTCAGCCACCTGGCCGTCTGATCCGAGATGAAGAGAGGGCTTCGGCTTGAAGGACCAATCTGTCAAAGAAAATTCAAAGATCAATTCACGTAAGGTTCAGCAAGGCATTCTTTATTACTTGCAGCAAGGAGACAAAGCATGTAGGTACAAAGTTTGTCTGATTTTCAATAGCTCAGCCTGCTGTTTTTATACAGTTCTTTGCGTGTACACTATACAGTTCTCTGCATGTACACAGCAGGTGCTTATCAGTTAATTGCTGACTTTTACAAAAACATCTTTCAGAATTTAGCTTGTCCACAGGGCTTGCCCTGTCAAACCCAGTTTCTGAGTTATGGTCCTGTAACTGTCTCCTCCTAACACAACATTTATCTGTTGCTAGTGTGAGGCCCCTATCTCAACATTCCACAGCAAGAACAACAGACTTTTAGGTGTCAGCTGCTTTTACAGAGACCACCAGTATTTACACATTTTACATAGAATAAATGCATTAACTCTTAACCCTTTAAGTGCAGAATTGTACACTATACTATTTGTACATTTCTCTAACAACCTGTTATGCTATTAACAATGCAAGCAGACTCAGCATAAGCAACACTAAACTCATCTTCCCCTAAAGCTCTCAGCCCCTTGTAAAATCCACTCAACACTCAATTGCATCTCTCAACTTTACAGCACAAAAAATCTGGAAAAAGCCAAAGGTTATTGGGGGGGGGGGGCAAAAGCCCCAAAACCAAGGACATATTTTAAACATTGCTTGTATAATTTTGGAAAGTTGCTAAAATAAAATGTGTCACCATCATGCGCCTCACTGCCAAGTCTTCAGCCCAGGCCCTGGGCCTGTACACTACAGTCAGCGCAACATGCCACTATGCCAAATCACCAGTTTCCTGAACGATAGGAAGACTGATACTTAAATTGCTATCATTTAGTGAAGTCAGTTCTCAATCTCACTTCTCACCATAGCTCTCAACCTCTTAGCACAAGAAACCTGGACAAAGCCAATAATGGGGGAATACAGAATTCAGTTCTCACTTCTCACCATAGCTCTCAACGTCTTAGCACAAAAAACCTGGACAAAGCCAAAAATGGGGGAATACAGCCCCAAAAATAGGGATAAATTTCAAATACTGATCTTATAAACTTAGAAAATTGCTAGAATAAAAGGTTTTGTGTTACCATTTATTTTCTGAGGACAGCCGAGTTACACACACTTCTCATCATAAACCTGAACGTATGCAGCATAAATACCTCTACAGCCCTGTTAGTGGAGCTGCAGTTTGTTTCCATCCTCTGCAGTCCTGTTACTGTAGTTGCAGCTTGTTTCCATTCGTGAACCACCATTATTCCATTCCAGTTTGCTAACCACCATTCCATTCCCTCACGGCTGGAGCAGCCGGAAATGCACACATGTGAGCTGTTGAACTCAATTCTGATAGGCTGGCAGGCTGTTTCTTGGAGCCAATATCATCACATGTGTGACAACATCAGCTCAAAAAGCCAGGAAAAAAAATTTAAAATAAAAAAGCTGGGAAATTCAGAAATTAAGAGGTGCCACTCGGGAATTGTGGCACCCTATTATTTGGACCCCAAAACTTAGTAAAAATGAGTAATTCAGTATGGTTGGAGGTATGTCTGAAGAAATAAAGACATCTGTAAACTTAGAGGTGACAGGTAATCTTATCATACTAAACTATAATACAAAAAGAAAATCAATGCACATATATATTTATCATGTTAAATGATACACACATATTTTATAGGTCTAACAAAAGCTATGAATTCATTTTTAAAGTACAAAGTGTCTATATCTCAAAAATGTGTAACACTCTTAACATGACAAATATCAAAATATGTTAAAATCATTTAGCTTATTAAACTACTTCATAAAAATATGTACATTACTGAGGTTGAAGAGAATGTCTTGCTATTTCTATGGAGTTAAAAAAAAAATTATACATATATATATATATATATATATATATATATATATATATATATATATATATATATATATATATATATATATATATATATATATATATATATACATATTTGTAGTCTATATTATATTCAAAAGTTACAATGTGATTAATTCAAATCTGATTTTCTCCTCCCAGGTTGAAACATATTGAAAACTCTACTTTACTTTCACTCAAAATGGATGTACTGACTCAGCAATATAGCACTGAAATTTCAGCTTTGGTTTATGAAATGGGTTATTTCAGGTAGTCCTAGTGAATCTAATAACATACAGCATGTAAAAGATATAAAGTTCACATAATCAAGCTTCAAATGTCAGCTATCAGATTATTTTCAAGTATTTTTATATTATTTTCTATCTAAATTATATGAGGTTGTGTATATTCACATTTCTGCCATATGCAGGTATGTGTAATAGACATCTTTCTTATAAGCAGTTTGTAATTTAAATATATGTTGTCTTGTTTCTCACTAATATTTTACCTTTTTCTATATATCTTATATTTCTAAAATCTCCCATCAAAGAGATATTTAACCATGAACTCTCTATTAAATATGATAGTAAGTGCATATGTTCCTTAATTTACTGATACTGCTCTTTTATTAATCTTACATATTAAGTATTTAATTCATTGTGCATTTACATATTATTCATAATGTGTGTACTCATTAAGTCTGGGCGGCCACGGTGGTGCAGCAGTTAGCGTTGTCATCTCACAGCAAGAGTTCCCCCTTGGCTGGGGTGCATTCAGTGCGGAGTCTGCATGTCCTCCCTGTGGTTGCGTGGGTTTCCTCCAGGTGCTCTGATTTCCTCCCACATCCCAAAGACATGCTGTAGGTGGACTGGACACTCTAAATTGGCCCTAGGTGTGAGTGCATGTGTGTGTGTGTGTGCCTTCTGTGGAAGGTTGGGCATTGGGCTGGCAACTTGACACCGTAAAACTCCACTGCCAATCATGAGCGGACAGGTGATCCGCTGTGGTGACCCCTAACCGGAAAAAGCTGAAAGAAGAAGAAAAAGAAGAAGTTTACTCATTAATTCTAGTATTACAAGCAATATTTACTATACATGAAATAATTCCTGCTTGTTTAATTTGAATGTGTGCTTTTTGCCACTGTGAACTGCTGTTCTCATCTAAGCTTAACATCCAGACATCAGAATTTGATTGCAGCATGCAAAAATGACAACTCACAACACACAGCAGATTCTAATTTCCTGTGTCATTCTTCTTAGTTCTTTTAAGCATTCTAATCAGTAACAAACTTTATCAGTAATTCTTAGCATTAATATATTCAGTGTAAATAGAGTAAAACAGTGAAACTAACCATTTATATTCTTCATCATGAAAATGTTTTAGCTTAAAGTATAAATACATACTTACTGAAGTTTTGAAGCTTAAAATCTAGTGCAAACCTTTTACTTGAAGGGCAAATCTACTGTTTCAGAAAACAAAAGTCCTGTAATCAGAGAATAAAGGTCACTTGTTTTTAAGCTTTTTAATTTTTAGAAACAGTTTTCCAGGAATTCAGATCAAGCTGTCTCTTGAGGGGAATAGTATTCCACTCCATTTCTTCAGTATTATGAAGGATTTGATTGCTGTTAACAAACATGGATTCCTCCGCAAGTGTGTTAAATATATGTTAATTTGATCCTTGCAAGAAACACCAACTTGGCTTTAATATTATTCTTTTTAATTTCCTTGATCATTGGTAAACATGATTTTCTTTTAGTCATCACTTTATTGGAATAATCAATGTGACTACATGTTCACCTATTTTAATATTTGGGATAGACAATTCTGTTTTTAGTATTTGATCTTTTTCTAAGCTAGACATTAAACATAACTATAACTGAACATGGTGGCTCCTACATACTAGACACTAGTGACTGTATGTCTTTTTTAACACAAGAATCCTGAGTACCATTTCTTGAGTGACTCATGTTGAAGTCTCTTTTCTTTTAACCAAGCTGTTGAAATTCTGACAGAAAAATTATGGCTTTTGAAAACTTGAAACTATAAATCTTTTCTCTGACTATTAGTGATTAAAATTAGCTAAAAAGTATCTCCAAATTTTAATTTTTTGATGATATGTTTTGTCAGAGAAAAGTTTTCAGGCACAAAGCTTTCACCAGTTGCTGCTCTCAGTTAGCTATCTTGACCATGCCCTGCATCTGTCTCTGACTGGAAAAAGGACAGCAGATTGTTAATGTACTCCTGAATGACAAGAACAAAATGTATAGTTTTTGGGAAAACACTACTGGGAAGATGACAAGAAAAAATTACTTTAAATTTTCTTGAGCCTGAGAAAGTGCCTGAAGTGGTCCCTGCAGGGAAGTACCTGAGAGAACACATACATCAAAAATGAGTTTCCTTATTCAAACTGAAGTAATCATAAAAAATAAATTCATCCAAATCTTGACGTGCTACATAGAATGAAGGCTCATCATATGCCTGCAACCAGAAGAACTTTAGCAATGACCGCAGTTTCTCTTGAACTCCATGGAGCAGTGCAAAACTAGGTAAGACTGACAATATGGCTGCATACTTTGAGAGTGTCAGGAGAACTCATACCCATCATTTTAGGACTCTTAAACTTTTACATTAATGGCTGTTTATAGTATGTTAACATATTTATAACTCCCATTTCCATTCAGATGCTTGAAATGCATGCAACCAGCCAGTTACTTTCCTGGTATTAAAATCTAGTAAACTTAGATGACTGTCAGCAAAATAAATGCATATTCAAAAAAAAAAAATCTTTAAAAATGGATGATTCAGCACAAACTGACTACCTCTTAAATAAAACAGTCTGCCCCTTCTGTCTGATATATCCATAATTCTGTTGCCTTAAATCTGCAAACAGATTTTTTTCTGAAGCTACAAATTGCTCATCATTTGACTGTCTGTCCAGCTGCATCTCCTTTTCCCTATTTTTGCACATGGGGTCAGAATGTCACATCAACTATGACAATCATCTACAGCCAATGTTATCACCACTGGGTGGGTAGCCCTGTCACTGTATGGTAATCATATTATATTAGAACAAACATTTTTTTCATTAGCTAACGTTTATTGATGTTACCTAATAGACATTCATCTACACATTTCTAATTTTCTTCTAGCTACTGTGATATGACACAAATCATAACTTCTTTGTCTTGTCTGGTAAAACATGTACATACTTTTTGATTATAATTGACCATTCTCTTACTGTTAACATCGCTAGGGTGCAGTCTGCCCCTACTATCTTCTTACCACGCACCTGTACTACAGTTCTTCCCCTCCTTCTAGTATCCTACTATTTTTACTTGTTATGCTTTGATGCAATTATGATACCCATGCACACCACTAGAGCAAGCCTTTGGCTTGCCTCACATTCTAATTCCTTATTGCTTTTCTTGCTTTATTCTTCATCTCCCTTTGCTTCTCTTACCTTATGGTTTCCTGTTTTAGCTGACTTTCCAGTTGCTTACAGCCCTTGCTGATCATGATGGTCACTTTACCCTACATGTATGATTAGATATATAGTGGTTACTGTGAATAGTTTATTAGTTAGATTGATATTCACTGTGTATCTCAAACAAAACTTTATACAGGTTATTATGAAAACTTTTCATGACCCTAAAAATGTTCAGAATAGTTCATAACATTGAATTTGAGGCATTTTCAAACTCATGGTTCTGTCTGTAATGGGCAGCTTCATCCTACCAGCACTTTAATTGATACTGACTCTTTAGATAAGAAAAATGATGTGAGTGCTTAGTGTGATCCTATCTTATTATTTGTACAGTTTTAAAGAGGGGTTCCCAGTAGGAGTGGGTATGTACCAGGGTTTAGCTCTGAGCCCACTGCTGCTCATACCAGTGATGGACTACATTAGCAAACAGGTCAGATGGGACAGATTAACAAAGTTGCTGTATGCAGATGATGTGGCAAAGACTCTGAGAAAGAACTTCGGAAAAAGATAGGGGAATGGAATGTAAAACTGAAGGCACAATGGATGAAACTGAGTATAGATAAGACAGCTGTAATGGCAGCAAATGGCGGAGTTCAGAAGAAGCTGTGAATTAAGATAGAAGGCAAAATAGTGGAATGGGTTAACAGCTTCAAGTATCTGGGAGGGGGAGTTGAGGAGAAGGGAAGTCTGAATGAGGAGGTCAAAGATAGAATCAAAGTGGCTGCAGTCACTTGGCAGAGTGTCAGGTGTGGTATATGATAGAAGAATGCCAAAGAAGCTGAAAAGTAAAGTGCAGAAAATAGTGTGCAAAGAGTACTACTGTATGGCATGGAAACCAGGGCAGTAATGGCAGAGCAGCTGAGAAAGCTAGTGGGGTTGAAGATGAAGTGCTTGAGATGGGTGGTAGGATGCACACTGTGGGATGGATAAAGATATGAGGAAATAACAGGAGAAGCCAGACTAGCTCCAATTTCAGAAAAGGTCAAAGAGAACAGATTACAGTGGTTTGGACACATGCAGAAAAGCAGAAGACAATCTAGGGAAGATGATTTTGGACAGACAGAAAGAAAGCAGGAGAAAACGAGAGTGTCCAGCAAAGAGTTGGATGGATTGTGTGAGAGAAGACCTGTGCCGATCAGGCATGAGTGTTGAAGAAGGCAGGACAGTGGTAGTGAATAGAGAGAGATGGCGACAGATGACACAACACCCAGACATCACGTAGAAAATGGAGAAAATGAGGATTGATGATGATGATGATGTTACTGGGGCATGTGCATTTTGCAGTATAACTAAATCCTACTTTACAAGTTTGTGCAGCTTTTATCACTCAGCCTTCTTTAGTGAGCAGTGTCTAGCAATAGTTAACTTAGTTAACATAAATAAAGAAATAAATAACAATAGCTGCACTTCACTTGAATTTACCCCAGAGGTAGGTAAGGTGGAAACCATAGCTCTCAAGGAATCAGGGACAAATCTCTGCAGAATCAGGGACAAATCCAGAAATAATCAGGGACAATTAGGAACACTTTTAAAATATTAGTGCTCTTAACTTGAGACATTGACAGAATAAGAGAATAAGAAGTAATATACATTTTCTGAAGTAAAAGTTTATAAATCTCATTATTGTCATTATTTATTAAGTGTAATTCACCAACTTTTCTCCAAAAGTCACCAACTGTAGGAGGGATTAACAGGGACAAAGTTAAAATGTGCATCAAAATCAGGGAAGTCCCTGAAAATCAGGGGCAGTTGAGCGGTATAGAGGAAACGAATAAGCAACATCCCATACCAGGTGCAGATAAAACCCAAACAGCCAAAGGGAATATGATCGGGCTTAAAATTAATTGTGCAGGCAGGCATACTCATTGTACACATTTGTATTATATTTATTATTATGTGATTGTCTTCCTTGGTGAAGTCATTAGACTTTTGTCCTTGTTTGGTCCTGCTTATACTTGACTGCTGTCCTAGCCCGATCCATCTGTTTTGAGCCCCATTCCTACCCATATGAATCCTTATGTAATCCTCCCTCTCCCTCTGCCCATGGAAGAAGGCTTTGGGTGAGTATCTAGAAGCAGGATACATGAGACACTCAATGTTGGTTCTTGGGTACAGTCAGGATAAGATATTCCATGACATTATATGACGAAGACAGCATATGTGTGTCATCCTTCAGAGTGAGGCATTAGCGCTCGTGCACGCGCGCGCACGCGTGTGTGTGTGTGTGTGTGTGTGTGTGTGTGTGTGTGTGTGTGTGTGTGTGTGTGTGTGTGTGTGTGTGTGTGTGTGTGTGTGTGTGTAGGGGGTGTTTTTTGGCACTGAGGATTATAAGCACATCATTTATATTCAGATCATTGCTAAATGCAGAGCTGTTATGAGAACACCTCAAATCACATAGCTTCCTCAAACTTTTAACATCTTAGCTTGGATAATTAGGATAAACTGTTGCCATCTGTAATCCCTGGGTTTAAGGATGATCTCTATTATCTTTCAGTAGTAGACCTTTGAAAGACTTCACAGAAACACTAATTCAGCCACAAAAGCTGTAGACATTTCCACAAGGAAGAAACACTCACTGTTTTTTTCTTCTTTCTTCCTGCATGTCCTTTTTAGAGTTTCAAAGGCAAGCTGGTTCATAGTCCATTGAGAAGTATCAGTAGCCATTAAGTCTTTTATTCATTATTTAGACCTGTGTATATTTTATAAAACCTATAGCTAATCATCAGATAACTGTCTCTTCTAACACGGAATAGCAAATTAGCAAAATCTGTTCATCCCAGAATGGGAGAGCTGTAAGGGAAGAACAGAATATGCTTACTTAAGATTGTGTGTGTCTGTGTGTGTGTGTGTGTGTGTGTGTGTGTGTGTGGTCTGTGTGTTTGTGAGTTCTGTGGAGTAGCATATGAACCATAATTACACAACTGAATATTTAAGAGTTCATTTTTGGCATAAATTAACCAACATGTATGGATTAAAAAGGGGTGTTTCTGGGAAGAAAAAAATCTTTCCAACAAATTAAATACGGTTGTAGCTAAGGCTTGCAGGGGTTGTTTATTTCTGATTTGGTCTTCAATACAGTATGTTTTTTGTGGTTATACAGAGTTCGGCAGCAAAGGCTGCTTGCCATGTGCTCAACTCCCTAGAAGGTCATGAAGAAAATGTAGGATGCAGCCCATCAATTTAGATGTCCTAAAATGGAGTGCGTTTAAAATGAGATAGGAATACGAATTATGCTACTGCCTTTTCCACTATGTCCTCTGTGTTCTATGATACTATTTGTAGGTAGAATTTATAAAACATGAACTATTGTGAGCAAGTTCTTCTTGAATATATTTTTTGTGAATTGTCCAGTAAATCAGACAAAATGCTACTCCATCTGGACACATAGTTTTTCATTTTTATTTTTGTTATAGTCTTTGTATTTGCACAAGGCAACAAACTAGTCAAGAGAAATATCCATTTCTTTATCAGATTTAACTTCTGTCCTGTAGATAAATGTTAAAATGCACTTTGTGACATTAAAGTTCTCCCACACTATAAAGTTAATACTGGAATAAAGAAACATCTGTGAGGACTTTGTAATGAGAGACTTGTGATAAGATTAATGTGCCGAGAAAATACACAATATGTTTTTACAGTTCAGCTAGTCGCTTTGTGATTGTGTACTACACTGCAGGCCTATTCATTATTGTTTGAATTACTCCTCATACTTTGCTGCCCTCTAGTGCTAAATATTTGGTATTGTTCTTTGACTAATTTAAGCCTAACCATTAAATTTAGCCCCTAGTTGTATCAGTGATGGTGTCTTCTCACAACAGCATGCAGCAGGAACATATTTAGCTTCCGTCTATACCTCTCAACCTCTTAGCACAAGAAATGTGGACTAGGTCTGAAATAATGAAGTGTGGGAATAAATGCCCCAAAGCAGGGACAGATATTAAATATTGCTCTTATCAACTTAGAAAGTTGATAGAATAACAGGATTTGCATTAGCGTGCATTTTTTGAAGGATATGTAGTCTTAAATTCAAACGTATGTCATTATTTAGTGACTTCAGGTCTCACTGATTTGCCAGAAAACCATAAATTTTATGAGGAACAAATATGACGCAAAAATCTGGACGTTCTGTACAACTCTGGACAGTTGAGAGATATGCTTCATTCTGTCCTAGGCTGAGATCATGATCTTGTAAAAGATTTATTTTCGAAATGCAACACATCTGTTACTAATGGGCTATCACAACCAGTAGATTATTTTATTTTATTTATTTAGCAGGGTAGAACACCGGTCCCAAAGGATTCTTTTCACGTTCATCCCCAGTAAAATACACAGAGTGTTTATGACAGTGATACAGATTTATACAACTGTATTAAAAATAAACACAATTATGTTCTCACACTGTGTACTAACAATGAAGTAGATTTAAGCTGTGGGGGGGGGGGAGGCACAATGGTTAAGGTATTTAGCTTACAGACATAAGGTGCAGAGTTTGATTATCACCTTTGAGGGAAATTTGCTAGGCTTAAAATGACCCACAAGGGCAGCTAGCCTAGTATTTACCTGTGAATTGTACAACTGAAGTAGAAAACAGCTATGAATAGGAGATAATAGAGATGGAGTGAAGTACACAATGGGTACAAGTTTAACAGGATTGTAGATACGATTCAGAGGGTTGGGTAGTTGTGTTGGTAGAATTTTTATTACAAGTGAGAGGGGGATGAAGTGGAGGATATGAGAAAAGAAAAGAAGGGGAAAGGAAGGTAAGGCGGAGAGTATGGGAACAGTAGAGAGCAGCATGTGCAGAAGAAGGATGTTATATACTAAGTAGGGTAAAAATAGTGAAGAGGCAGCAGTTTATACAATACCGGTATTATGGAAACCTTTGAAGTGTGCTTACTTAAAAATGTGTTTTTTATGTAATGTTTAAATGTTAAAAAGGGACTCATAGTGGTTGTTTTCATTGGTGATGGCTCTCCAGATTTTAGGGGCAAGAAAGAGATTTCAATGTGAGAGGTTACTCTTTGACGCCTGTACGGTGTGTGTGTGTGTGTGTGTGTGTGTGTGTGTGTGTGTGTGTGTGTGCGCGTGTGTGTGCGTGTGTGTGATTGTGTGTGTGTGCACGTATGTGTGCACATGTGCGTGTGTGGTTAATGAACCTACAGATACTGCTAACTGCAGTTTTTAGAGTGGTGAGGTTTTTGGTAGTAACAGCTGCAACTGCAAGTAGGCCATATTCAAGGTATAACAGTAAAACTCCTTTACCTATATGTGCTCTAGCTGCAGGGGATAAAAAGTGAGAGATTTTCTTAGCTCAAAATAGTAGTCTGTTGATTTTGACTTTATAATTTGTAATCTGAATATGGTGCTGGTAGTTGAGAGCAGGGTCTAGCAGAAGGATTAAGTATTTGTATCAGTGTACTGTTTCTAGTGTCACAATGTAAAATAAAACAAAATAACAGCAGAACAATCCAAGGCAATGCAGGACCATGTAAAAAGAACCAGAGCATAAAATAAAGCTATTTTATTGTAGCAAAAAACTTTCAGCACTTCAGAAACAGGTAAGCACTTTTACCACAGGGCTTTGTCAAACCATAAAAAAAAGTTTATGTTTTTATGTCTTTTTTTTTTTAAATCTTCTTTATTTCCATAATTTCACCAATAACACAATCAATATAACAAGCACAATCAGAATAACTCTATTAATGGCCTAGGGATTCTTCTATTTATCTTTCATAACATGCATTATTAGATCCCTGTTGGTCCATAATCAGCAATAATACTTTCCTTGTTTTCAGCTGTAACACTACACATCTTTACATAACATACAAAATCAATGACATCAACTTTGAAATATTTCTTTATTTGCCTTCTTTCCCTTTTGTCCTTTTCCTTTACTAATTATTGTAAAACTACTACGATGTTCTCTGATCCCTGGGTGCTTCAATGTCTGTTCCTCCTTTCTACCATATAAATTCACTCTGGTTTCGCACCTCTTCCCCACAGTCTTCTTTATTTTTATGTTTACTTTGCTTCATTTTATCTTAGGTCACCATTTTCTTTTCTTCTTCTTCTCCAGTTTGGTTTCCCCTTCAGCTTATTCCGCCTATTCCACTTTTTTCTGGATACTCCTACTCTCACCTTTAGCATCTTTCTTCTCCTCTTAGTAAACTTTCTTAGTCTTGCTACTCACTTTCCCCCAGGGGATGGTTCTTGTCTCTTCCAACTCCTGGTGACTGATTTTTTTTCTGACTGCCATTATCAGCTCCAACAGTTCTTTTCCTTCTTCCCATACTCTACTGTCATAACCAAGTATGAATACTTTGAAACTACTCTGATTTGCAGGAACATCTTTTCTACTATTTCCTGCATTTCTCTCTTAAACTGTACTAATTTAGGACAACTTCAAAAAATGTTTATCCTTTACATCTCAGTTTTCAACACCTTCAGAATACCTCATCTGCCCCTAGGCACATCGGACTTAGCTTTGGCGGCATATACAAGCACTTTGATGCAAATACCTCACTTGCATATCTTGGTAGTTTTAGTATCTATTCCCACTTGTCTCGTCATTCAATTTGTTTCTGTAAATCATCCTCCTACTTCTATCTCTTTTCTGTTCCACTCAACCTTTTCACTTCCTTTATCTAATTGCTCTGTATTCTCACCAACCCTGTCATTGAGCTGCCGGGTCTGTATCACATTGTTGCATTGTATTGAACGGCTATAATGTCGAAAATGCCGTTCAGAAAAATGTTTCTTGTGAAATTGCAGTACAGTGAGGATCGGAAAATTTGCCCTTTCCTCACTGTAGTGCAATCTTGGAGTTGGTAAATATAATTAGCTGGTGGAGGGGTGGGGGGTGGGGGTGCAGCCCCCCACAAAAACAGTTTTGCTGAACAGCATTTTTGATTTTATAGCCATTCGATATTTTTACAATGCGATAATGTGATATAGACGCGAGCTGCATTCTGTCCTTCAGGCATCTATCAATTGCACTATTTCCAGTTCTTCTACCCCTCTTTTTATCTTTTAATCAACTTTTCTCCACCTTGCCCCTTCTCCCTGTTAATCCAACTCTAACCTACTGTGTAGTTGGTATTCCTCTTGTAGTTTGCTCATCCTTTTATGCTCTTCCCTACTAAGATTTGATCCCAGAATCTTACTATATCTTGTCTCTTTCTCCATCTCCAAGTCACTATGCCCCTCTCCTAGTCTCTATTCCACACTATACTTTCCACTCAGTGTTTTTTCATTTACTCAAGGGTAAAAACAAAAGCTGCCCTGTGGCTATCTAAAGAAACTAAAACAAAAATCATAGTCAGAAATAAGGCATGGGCAACATGGCGTGCTACAAAAGACCCTATAAATCAAACCAAATTTAGACAACTAAGAAATGAATCAAAATGAGCTATTCTATCAGATACAAAAAACTAGTACCTGCACTCTCAACAAGTGAACCAAAATAACCCCCAAAAATTCTGGGCAGGGATAAATAAATTACTGCACCCAGGTCAAACCACCACTCCACCTCCCTCAGCCTCAGCCGATAAACTACCAGAGGATGTTGCCAACACCTTTAATAATTTCCTTACTGAAACCATCCAAGCCCTTACAAGCCAAATACCCCTTAACTCCTCTAACCCACTGGATAGTACTCCCAGTTCTCAGCCTTCCTGTAGCTTTCAACCACTCTCTACATCTTTCATTCATTCACTACTCAAAAATTAAAACCTACTACCCTAGCTGCAGACCTTCTCCCAGCTGAATACTTATAAAAAGCTGCTGATACCATAGCGTATCCTGTTTCCATTCTAATTAATTGGTCCATATCAGAAGCCTCAGTCCCCTCTATCTGGAAAATATCTTGTGTCATACCCCTCCATAAAGGTGGTAACTCTACTGAGTTATCCAGTTATAGACTCATAGCCATCTTATCACCTCTGGCAAAAATAATGGAAAAATGCATTCATAAACAAATCTTGAACTTTCTAACCCAAAACAACCTACTGGCTAACTCCCAGCATGGCTTCAGACCATATCATAGTACCTCCAAAGCTCTCCTCACCTTCTCTAATGCAATAAACTATAACAGGAACAATAACAAGCTATCTTCAGCCCTTTTCTTGGACCTCTCAAAGGCTTTTGACATGGTTGACCACCATCTTCTCATCAACACCCTGGAAACAATGTCCATAGGTAATCACCCTCTCTGATGGTTTGAATCCTACCTGCACAATAGACAACAATCCGTCTTATGGCAGAACAAACTCTCAAACCTCCTACCCAACACTCAAGGTGTCCCACAGGGGTCTATCTTGGGACCACTTCTGTTTTCCATTTTTATCAATGACCTCCACACTGTAATTCCTGAAGCCATCTGCATTCAATATGCAGATGATTCAGTGCTGATCTGCACTGGCACCTCGCAAACAGAGCTGCTATCAATAACTCAGAGTACTTTCAACCTGGTAGAGAACTGGCTTGCTGCTCGCTGTCTGATTCTAAATCCTAATAAAACAAAGCTCCTACTTTTTACCCCCACTCAAAGATCCACGTCGTTATCTTTCTCCATTAAGGCTAATAACGGTACCATTATCTCTCCAGATGCCCATACAAAACTGCTAAGAGTTATTATAGACAGCAATCTTAAGTTTGATGTGTACATCAACAAAACAATCAAAACCATTAACAGAAGACTGTGCTCCCTTTATAGGATAAAGTCATTCCTTACCCCATATGCTAGGACCTCCATTGCCCCCTCCCATCTACTCTCTACACTCTACTATGCTTCCCCTTTACTAGCCAACCTAAATAAATCTGATCTTAATAAACTTAAAAGCTGCTATAATAATGTAGCTAGATTTACAACTGGTGTACCCTATAGAACACATCATTGTAAAAATCTAAATTATATCGGATGGCTAGAGCTACCCAGGCAGATTCAGTATAATCAACTCATTGTTGCTCACAAAGCACTTAAGCAACCAGATAATACACCTGCCCTGAAAAACATCATCTACCCCCACTCCAAGTCCAGATCACTCCGGTCATCTAACAGATTATTAGTGCAAACCATCAAATCCAACAACTCAGCTGGTGACTCCCTGTTCGCCAACTCTGATGGCAAAATTCAGAATTCTCTTCCAGCTAAAATTACCCTGGATACCACCCTATCTCAATTTAAAATAGCTCTCAAGGAGTATTTCAAGTCTCAATGGCTAGGTCCCTGCTCCAAGCTAAATCTAAGACTAAATCTTTATGCATACTGGTGTATCTATCCTACGTCTGTAAGTGGTACTCAAATATCTTTGTTAAGACAGTTTAGAAGATTGTTAGACTGCACAAATTTAAATGTACTATAAAATGTGGTGTATTTTCATAAATTTAACTAGACTGTAAAATGTATTGTATTTGTATTATGTTATGATTACTCCTGTTCTACGTAATGATTGTATATGTATACCTTTGGAGCTTTTCTCCCCGGGCCTCTGCTGAAAATGAACATGTATCCAGTCGGACCATCCCAGTCAACAAATGTAAAATAAATAAAATAAATAAATAAAAATAAATAAAAATATTAAATACTCTTTGAATTTCTTTAGTTCATTTTAGTCTTAGGTTCCTTCCTGGTGTTTCCTAACAGCATTTCTATTATATCTCCTTTTCTTTTCCACTCAGCCCCCTTTCCTTTATCATATCTTTCCAATCTACTTTATAATCTGCATTTACTATCCTCAGCATTATATTTGCTACCATGCACCCCTGCAACTCTGTTCTGAGATATAGCACTCCCAATTCCCCTCTCTACTAGTTCTGTTAATTACTTCTACATTACTCTTGGTCTTCTCCCATCCAATACAAATTCCCTCCATAGGTTCATAGGTTGGTACTAGTCTATCTGCCCGTAGGCATTTATAAGCCTGGCTAGAATGTTTTGGCTTTCACCGCCCCCTTAGCCTGTGCCTCTGTCCAGCAGAGCCACTGAAGTAATCCCCGAGGTAAACTTTCTATTTCCCATCCACTCATCAAGGTTTCTTTTGAAGAGTGTTAGCGAGGAGCTCTGCCTAATGTAAATTGGGATCTTGTTCCAAAACATGGGAAGCCTCTGGGACAGGAATCTATCCCTCCAGCATGTCCTATTTATTGTTGTGGTGAGGTTTAGATCTCTAAAGCGTGTGGCTTGAGGGGATAAGGTTTTCTTTAGGTGGAGCATGTCCATCAATTCTGGGTTGGACATGGCCTTGTATGTCAGGCAGAGATCACCATTGAGTAGGCGGTATGCAACTGAGTACAACTAGAGTTTCTTCAGCTGAGCTGCATAGGGCATCTGTTTGAGGCCAGTGATCCTCTTGGTGAGGTACTTCTGTGGTCTTTCCAGCTGTTGCAGGTGTCTTGTAAGGTACATCCCAAATGGGGCATTGTACTCTATGATTGATCTGATGAGTGATGAGTAGAGGGGTACAATGACCTCTTTTGATCTGGATGCGAACCCTTTTGTGATTAGGTGGGCCACATAGAAGGATTTTCTAACCACTTTGGCATTGTGCTTATCAAAGGTGAGATTACTATCTACTTGGGTCCCCAGATCCCTTATTGCATCTTCTGTATTTAGGAGACTACCACTTATGTGGTAGTTTGTGGGTACTTTGTTTTTTCCAAAGGGGATGACTATGCACTTTTTGGCATTTAGTTTGAGGCCATGATTTTGACACCAGGTATCTGTCTCAGTGAGTCCCTTTTGGAGGATGTCTGTGTCAGCTGGAGAGTCAATTATAGCCCCTAGTTTGCAGTCGTCTGCAAACTTGGTCAGCCATAGTCCTCCTGTGCTTGCCTGCACCTCTGAGAAGTATATGCCGAACAGGAGGGGTCCTAGGACTGAGCCCTGGGGAACGCCACTTATAACCGGTATAGAGTCGGACCTAGCTCCCACAACTCTCACCATGTGGGTTCTGCCCGTGAGTCAGCTGGCAACCCATCTCGTGACATAGGGGTTTATGTTCAGGCTGGTGAGCTTGTCTATAATACCAGAATGGGGAATGGTGTTGAAGGCCTTAGTGAGGTCTAGGTAGGCTGTGTGTACCACCTTTCCCTCGTCTATAGCCTTGGTAACTGTCTCAAAGAAGTCCACCAGGTTTAGGAGGCATGATCTGCCCTTAACAAAGCCAAACTGGGTAGGGTCCAGTGTTTGGAGGTTCCCAATGTCTCTGTTAATGAGTTCCATGATGATGCACTCCATAGCCTTGCAAACCAAGCTAGTCAGTCTTATAGGGTGATAGTTCCCAGGGTCTGTTGTGGCTCCACCTTTGTGGAGCAGAATAACCATTGCTGTGCACCACTCTATGGGTATGTAGCCTGTGGAGAGGCTGAGTTTGAACAGTGTGTTTAGGCGAGGGGTTAGTTTGTCTTTGAGCTCATATAGGATGCAGCCTGGGACACTGTCTGGTCCCATTGATGCTGTGTTTTTGGCTTTGGAGAGGGCTGTTTTAACCTGAGTGTCTGTGATTTCAGGGACTCTACATTCTTCTGGTATGGTTATGGGCACTTTTGAGGGTAAAAGGGGGGTGAAGTTTGCACTGAACCTGTCTGCCAGGATGATGGCGATATTGGTCGATTCAGTGTATTGTGTACCATTCTGCACTAACTCCGAGCAGATCTGAGCATTGCCACTTAGATTCTTGACATAGCTAAAGAATGCCTTGTGGTTATCTTTGGAGACCTTGGCAATTTTTCTTTCAAAGCTCACCTTGGATGATTTTATGAGGGATCGTAGTTTCTTGCTGATACTGATCAGGGATGTCTTCCCTTCTTGGGATTTTACTCTTTTCTGTACTAGTTTCCTCCTTCTATTGTATAGCTTGCTTATGGCAGGAATCCACCAGACTGGTTTCCTTTTCTTGGAGGAGTGAGTCTTGGTTTTGCTTGGGATGGAACAATCCATGCATTCTTGTAGCTGCCCATAGAATGCATTAGTAAAGAATTTTGCAGCTTGGACAGTGTTATCCTTCAGCATGATGGCTTTGAAACTTTCCACCTGGGTCTTAAGTAACGTGAAGTTTGCTTTTGAAAAGTTTTTCATGGTGGTTTTCTTGTCTGGGGGTGGGGGCGGAATATGGATATCCAAAGTGATTTGTTTATGGTCAGATCTAACCAGCTAGGGGTTGACCTCTGATGTGGAACACTGGTCACCCATGTTGGTGATGACCAGGTCCAATATGTTGTCACCTCTGGTGGGAGTGTTGACCAGTTGAACCAGGGCGTTTGAGTTTATAAATTCTAGGAAAAGTTGGGCAAGGGAGTTAGTACTTGAGTAGTTCTCCCAGTTAATGTTTGGGTAATTGAAATCACCCAATATTAGGGTGTTTGGTAGGACCTTTATGTTTCCCAGTGTTTCCAGAAATGTGGAATGGGGGTCCTGGGACATGGTGGGTGATCTGTAGCAAGCTACAATTTGAATTGCAGTTTTTCCCATTGTTAGTTGCACGTGGATGATCTTTGAAGCATCGTGCTGTGCCACTAACCTGGAGGTGTGGGTGTCCTTGATGAATATGGATACGCCCCCGCCTTTTGTATTTTGGTTTGGGTTCTGTGGCGAAATGTATGGTATGAGTTGTAGCTTGGTAGTGCTGGGGTGCTCTCTGGAGCCTTAAATCAGGTTTCTGTTACTGCACATATATCGATTTTCTCCATACTGAGGAGTGCCTCAAGTGCATGCATTTTGAGGTTTAGACTTCTGGCACTGAGTAGCATTACCCTCATTTTTTTGTTACTTGTGCTATTTATGGCGGTGGGTTTGTCTTTTGAGCCTTGCCTAAAAAAGGCACTATGGGGGTGGCAAGAGCCTTGGCCAGTATTCGAAAGCCTAAGGGTGACAGGTGCAAGCCATCTCTAGCGAAGCAGCGTGGCTTGTCGAGCATGTCATCCCAGGCGGACAGACACTGGATCCCCTTTGAATGACACCAGAAACTTAGCCAATTGTTGAAATCGAGAATTTTTCTTTATACTGTGGTATCATTCTTGGTGAGGGCAGGATGCTACTCAGGGTAAGAGTCATACCGGCCTGGGCTATGTGATCAGAGAGCTCTTCCATGTCTCTTTTCATGTAGTCCAGGGAGGTACGGCTTAGGTCCTTCACACCAACATGGACAATGACAGAGTCATATTTGTACTTGTTCTGGAGTGACCTGAGTGCTTGTGTTATGTGGCAGATCCTGGCACCCGACAGGCAGCTAACAGTAACCTTCTCCTTATTCAGCCTAGTTAGTACCAGTGTACCTGACTATAGAATTACCTATTACTAGTATATTGGGTATGTTATTTTGCCTTAAGGGCTGTGATTGCATGGCACACTGGTTTTGTGAAGTATGTGTTTCATGGTTTGTGTTGGGGGGTGGAGGTTACTTGGATGTTTGCTTTGCATAACCACAACTGCTTTACCTTCTTCAAGATTCATATTTCTGGGATCTGCCAAAAGACCTTCCTCGAATAAAGGAACTGTGGCATGGTGCACATTTTCAATGCGTGTATTTGTTGATCTATATTCATCATTATCTCTGGTTCTTTATTTGACACCCTAGTCTTCTCATATATTCTGTTATACATGGTTCTCATCATTTCTGCCACCCCCACCCAGATACCTAGATACTTTGTATCTTTTTTTCGCATTCTCTGTGTTCTCTCTTTCCTGTTGTTAATCACTATAGCTTGGCTTTTTGTTTGACTTACTCTGTGTCATGATACTCTTCCAAATCCCCCTAATATATCCCAGAAATCTAGATCTATCTTTATTGGGATATGCCATAGGAATAAGGACTTCATCTGAATAAAGCATACTCATTTTTATTTTCCTCCTATCTCTATTCTTTCGTCCTTGACACCTTATCTTTTCTCCAGTGGCTCAATAGGTATGGCAAAGAGCACCAGGGAAAGTGGACACATTTGCCTTGTCGCTGTCTGTATATCTATTCTCTGTCACAAGCCTGCACTAATTTACATTCTAGTTGTAGAACCCTTGTTGTTGTTGTTGTCTTTCGGCTTTTCCTGGTTAGGGGTCGCCACAGCAGAACTCCGGTCCGCTAATGATTGGCAGTAGATTTTCACGAACGCCGAGGTGCCAGCTCGATGTTCAACCTTCAGCGAAGGCACTCCCATTTAAGCATGTCTTTTGAACGCCCACCAAACTGCGGGGAGGACATGCAGATTCCACACAGAAGGCACTCCCCGCACTCCAGCCAAGAATTGAGCGAGAGAACCTCTTGCTGTGAGGCAACAATGCTACCGCTGCAACACCGCGGTTAGTATACATTCCTAATTATTTTCACCCATTCTATTGGGAAGTCCCACTTCTTAATGAATCATATTTTTTCCACATTCAGAGAAGTCAGGGCCAACTCCCCTCTTCTTTTTTGGGTGTCTTCCATTATCAGCAACATTTTATTAGGATACCTGCTGGCCTCTGCCACTCCCCCCAAAACTGTATGGCCTTCATGTACAACTCTGGATAAAAACTTCCCCATTCTGTCTGTTAGTTTCTACATAAAGCATTTATAATTATGATTTAAAATGTATATCTGTTTGTAAGGAGTGACATTTAGTCATTGAGATCACCAGTATAGCTGCCTCTTTTAAGAAATAAGGTGGGGGCTGTCCCTTCATTATATTACTAAAAGATGAACTCACATCCCTGTTTGATTTTCCTGTGCCAGCCTCCAAACCTCTACGGTTATTTATAGGGAGTGATGATGCTCTCCCTATGTGGAGATCATGTTCTTAGTTCTTGCTATTTAGTTTCAACCTCTTGAGGTTTTTTTTTTTTGCATAGTCAGAACATTTTGTATTATATTCTATGTTGTATTTAATTACAATGCACTTAAGCTTAGGCACAAAAATACAGAGATAAATAACTAAATAATTATGTACAGACATACCAATAATACATTATGGAAGAAACAGGCTGATGATCTGCAGATCTTATTTATAGAGTAATATGCATAAAATTCATTAGGGTAAAATGAAATACAGCATCCTTTTTTCAAGTATAAACTATCTTGCACTGCAGTCAGTTTCTAAACCTGAGAACTGACTCTAAGCAATGCTGAAACCGACACCCCATGAAATGGGCAGTTATGTCAAAGGGATCTTATTAAAGACAGATTATAATGGACAGAGGTAGAGTAAAATGCCTAGGGCTATTTGATTTGAACCAAATTTAGATGTGCTAGATAACAGAAGACTATTCTTCTACATTTTATATGGTTGTTTTTAATATGTTTTATTACTACTGTGAAAGCAAGCGGTTGGGTACAGCTGACCTACAGAGTGTACGCATGTGCGTGCCTGTGTGTGGGTGTTGTCTTCTTTTATGTTATTTTTTTTTCTTGCACTGAAAAAGCATATGCCATGACTTCACTATTTGCACCTAACGTACCTAATTCCACATCTCAGAGATGTAGGTGGATGCTAGACTTTTAGATAGCCCGCAAGGGTAACAGCAAGTTGTTGAATACACAGTTTCTGTTTAAGTTGCATCTGGCTAGTCAACAATTAATCTGAGCCAGCAGTAACCCCATCTCATACTACCATCACTACTACTACTCTATTCTTATCCTGGTTTAGTAGGAGTTCCTGTACCACTCATTATGTTTTTTTCATCAGTGACCTGAAAATGTTATAGTTTTTATACAAAATTCATATGCGAAGTCTGAGATATTCTGAAAACTGGACAAGATATGCATATCTTTCAACTGTTATGAATCTGGCCATCAAATTTCCCCTTACACCTCCTAGATTTACTGATGGTCCACATAAAGTCAGACCTGTTTACGGATACATATCTTATTATATAAATAAACTGAGCCTATATAAAGATTCCCTACCATTAACTACATAGGGTCTCACATCTTAAGGCCTTCTACTTTGAAAAATGAGAAAGTGCTCCTTTTTTTGACCTTCTGCTGTGATTTTTAAAGGCCAGTGCTATGAATTTAATTGCTCAGAGATTGATAGATATGATGAAATATATTATATTTTTAAAGTAATTATTATTAACTCAGACAGTATGTTTATAGCTTGCTTCAGCATTTTCTTTGAAAATAAATCTTTCCAAAATGGTTTATTTTATAGAATACACAGACCCATGTCTAATCAGCCTGCACCAATATTTACTTAAGTTACTGGTAGATTGTGATATTGATTTGTTAGGATAGTGGTATAAAAAGGCTGCTCAGACATCTTATAATACACACTGTATCCAGTACTTCAAACCTCCTAAACTGATAGGTAGACTGAGACAAGGTGACCTAATCTGTTTATTAAAATGCATTGTAAGAAATCCTCCAGAGAATTTTGACAGATAATGTGTACATTACACCCCATATTAGTATAGAAGACTTTGCAATTTGTTGTGACACATACGTGAATAAATGAAGAAGCAAAATGTAACACGTATGTGAAAACGGGCATCAATATCCAGATGGCTTCATGGTGTGTTTCCCTTTCTTAGGCAAACACAGATGGATAATAAATGAACTTACATGCGGTTACTCAAAACTCTGAAACCATTCACAAACCTGCAGTTTTATGTCTTGGTAGAGGCTTGTGAACTTTTGTTTTGCGATTTATAGTACACAAAACATTCAGAACATGAGTTTGAGTCAGAGTTTAAAGTGAACAGTGGTAGATGCTGGGGTGGGGGACAGAGCAGTAAGCAAAGGACTCCTATTAACATGATGTGTGTTGTTTTGTATATGAATAAGACAAATCGCATTTTCAAAACTGTGCATTTATTTTGATAAATTGTTCATTATCTCTGGGTGCAGTTAAAAAACTGTATGACGATGAAAGAGGAAATGAAAGTGCATTAAAAGAAAAAAATGAACTGGCTTGAGTGGTTTTGTAAAGGAGTGATGATGTTCATCATAAAAACTAAGCCACTTGTCAGTCTCATGGGTGCAGCGCCACTTGTCAGTCTCATGGGTGCAGCGCCACTTGTCAGTCTCATGGGTGCAGCACTGTATTCTTACACAGCAACTTATGCTGCTTGTGTCTCTACTTATTACTTACTGTTCATTGATCTGGTAGGTGAATTGATCAAAATGAACCCTTTTCAGCTTCCACTTGGGCCAGAGGTACATTGGTGCTCAAAACTGAAGTTAGAACAAAGATGTGACAAGCATATACTAGGCCAGGGCTGTTTTAGAAAGGAAGCATTAGTAATTGAAACGGGGGTTTCAGTTTGAAGAATAAGTATACGCTTCCCGGTCACTATCCCAGCATCTGAAGTTAGTAAAGTGAAGTAAACAAATGACAGGTGGCAGGACATTCTCGTTTTTAGACAATGAAAATAGTGTTGGAAAGACAAACTGTAATCAAGCTACATATAAGCACGACAGTGTATATAAGATGAACAAAACCTTTACAAAAGCACCCGAGAGTCAGACAAATGCACCCATGTGTCCATGGGGAGTAAAGGAAATACAAAAATATTGTTTTACTTTTTTTTGTTGAGATTCAGATGCAACCAGGTTGGTTTTGTTGAGGATCAGTAACCTCCCCTAGATGCGCAGTAGCAAGCCCTGCCCCAACCCTGCCTGACACCCAGGATCACGGCAATGTCGCTAAGCACTCCCAAAACAATTATTCATTCTGCCTGCTTTGCTGCATAAATATTCATAGCATGCAGTAGTTGGCAATTCAGCTAAATAAGAAAGTTTTGACATTTTCACGTATAGTGATCCTCAACAAAACCGTGGTTATATACTTTGTGTAGTAGCGATGGCTTAGGAAAAATGGTGAAATCTGAATTTGTTACAGTTTTGAAATAGAATCACTTTGTAAAATGTCTGCCTAATGCAGATGTACTTGTTTGCCTTAGTATTCGGCTGTAGTGTGTTGATATTTACGTCCCCTCCCCCGCCTTCTGAATGAGAGCAAATTATATTAAATGCTTGATGTTTATGTGGAGTTTGAACAAAAAATTCGACACTAGTGGTACTTTATTTGTTCTTGTAGTACACAAATCATTTGGTTAATTTATTGCTTATTTCCCAATATCCCATGGCCTTTGGTGCAATGCAGCCCTTGACAAGGAGTTCAGTGATGCAGACCCACCTCCCCCAGACTGTATAAAAGCAATACCTAGGAACGCAGTTTGATATTGTGTTATTAAACCCTACTCCTCAACCTCTTGAAAATGGTAGTATTGGCCTTTAAAAAGAAGGGTTCAAAATAGGAACACTATTTCTCACAGGAGAAGATGTTTGTGTACAAGACCTTGTATAAGTTTGTACCATATAATGGTCAGTGTTTTTTTGCATAGGCTTAGCTTATTTATTTAATAAAGCGTGTAACGATAAACATTTCTAATTTTTTATGAAGTAAGTCAGTGAATGTAAGAGTAGCAATGCTAAGTTTGAGGCCATAGTCAGTGTTATGCCCACATTGTAGAAAGAGGAGACACCTCTCACCTGCGATGGCTATCGGGTCTATATTATATGAGCAAAAGTTCATAAAATCGAACTCTGTAAACAGCAAAAATGCCAAACTTTGAAAACTTTATTGTGGGGGGCTGGACTCCCCACCCCCCAGCTAATTTTATTTATATATATATATATATATATATATATATATATATATATATATATATATATATATACCAACTCCATGATCACAAAAACTGCGGTGGTGGTGCTGCGGTAGCGTTGTCGCCTCATAGCAAGATGTTGTCCCGTTTGATTCTCAGCTAGAGTGTCTTCTGTGTGGAGGCATACGTGAATGGGTCGTGCCTTCGTTGAAGGTTGTGCGTCAGGGCTGGTAACCCGGTACATAAAAATCCACTACCAATTATTAGCGGGCAGGAGTTCCACTGTGGCGACCCTTAACCGGGAAAAGCCAAAAGACACAAACACAAACAAACCAACTCCATGATCACACTATGGTGAGGAAAGGGCAAATTTCCCAATTTTCACTGTACCGTGATCTCACAAAAAACAGATTGATGAACGGCATTTTCTTGTATACAGTCGTTCGATATTTTGGACTTTCATTCTAATAATAAGAACCCTGGCTATCTACCCTCTAAAACTCTGTTTAGTTCAGTGATAGGAAAGTAAATGTCAAGCCTCACACACTTTTACAGAAACTATAGTGTGTTCCTTGAGGTTATTCTTTTTATGTAGTTATTTGCTAGCAGCATAGGTGGATTGGTCATCTGACCTTGGGCCCAGAAAGAGGTCTCAAAGTAAACTGTCTGCGTCTGTGGAGATATAATATATGCATACACATACACATGATAAAATGTGCTTTTTACATATGCAGTAAGATATAGGTTCATATCACAACTCACAAAGTAAACTGCAGTTACATAACTCCTTAGTGGAAAATCTATTAATTATTTAGAAGGGAATATTTGTGTTTTTTATAATGTAATTTAAACAACACAGTTCAAGTATTGCTCATTAGCTGGTTCTTTCTAGGAGAGCTTTCAAGAGAAATCATGTAATACCTGTAGTCTAGCACATACACCTGTAATTTGGTGGAATTTCTAACGATCCCACGTCCATTTATTTTCTCTCTGTTACAGTATTCATTACTTCATATATAGTTGGTGTAAACTTTGATTTCCATTTTCTAGTAATTGCTTCTTTTTTTTTTAGCAGCTACCACAATTAAACTTAAGGCCTTACTATGTCTAGGCAATTCAGATCATGTATCCCAGCTCAAAATAATTTGCTTAGTTGCACCCAATTGCTCACCCAATATTTCCAACAGTATTAAGATCTGCCAACTCGTTACACTCCCAAAGTGTTCCCAGTTAACTTTCTTTATCCCACCTCCAACATTTGTCATCTACCTGAGGAAAAAATGACGTGTGAGGTACTGGCTTGTGTTTTGGGTTAAAAAAAAGCTGTAGGAAAGAGTGTAATGACACATCTTCATATAGATCCATTTCATTTTTTAAACAGTTCTTATGAAGTGTTTGTCTACACTAGCTAAGGGAGTGGCAAAGATGTTGCTAAACTTGTTAGATATGGATCACTGTGACTTTGTGGAGGGGAGGCAGACATTAAACAGTGTTAATAGAACAGTGATGATCCAGAGGGAAGCAGAATGTAAGAATACTGCTGCTGGTGGGTCTTGATGCAGAGAAAACATTCAATAGAGTAAGCTGGGATTTTGAGTTGGGGAATAGAAGCATTTGCATTCACTATTTTTTTTAATATGATTTGTGGGCAGGTTATAAAACTACACTGCAGAATACCTTGTTAGAACTATTGTGGGATCAAATTGTTGTAACTAAGGAAAATATTATTTTGAGCTGGCACACAGTATCTGAAGTACCTAGACTACTCATGAAGCAATGTATGCATGGTGTCACTGACAAATCTGCATTCCTTGTCAATCATGCCGCATTAGCATATTGCAGCACTGGCCTCTGTGTTGTCAATCATGCAGGCTATGCCCATTCTAGTGTGAAGCTGTCCCCGACAGTGTCGGGGGGTTACTGATCCTCAACAAAACCACCAGGTTTTAGGGAAAAATCAGTCTTCAAGTCTGTTTGTTAACAGAATACCATCTGGATAGAGGGGTCCCAAGACAAAACCTCAAGGGGACTATTGACTTAACATTTTTAGATTCTGAAGTGTGGGTATCATATTTTATCTGAAAGACATGACCAGACATGTAAAGATTTTTGGGCTCATCCGCAAATTAAAGCTGGGGCGTACAGCTAATTCAGGTCACAGCACAGGGTTATTCATCAGCTTACCACAGTTCTGCAAGATAAAACTGTCATTTCTTTCTACACTAACTAAACAATGCAGAAAATGTTTCCATTGACATAGCTGGCTTCAGAGTTCAACACTTACTTTACACTGCAAACAAGAAACAGATCAGTTCACTTCTACATTGTTCACCTAATTGAATGACCACATTGTACTGATTAGAATTTCAGGGCAGGGCAGTTTACTTAGCCCATTAACAAAAGTCTGCAACATGGGTTAGCTAACGTTTCTTTTCCCTACATCTTACATGTAATATATTGCTATATTGTTAATAGTTGACCCTTTGAAGCAATGTCTTTTTACCAGTACTTCATACCTTTGTTTTTTAAATATATATAACAAAGTGTGTAATTCAAGTAACTCTGGGTAACAGCAAAACATGACTAGCCACAAACATCTGTTTTTTCCAATCCTGAATTGCAGTCTGCAAGGAAAAGTAACAATAATTTTCCCTGACGAAACTTAGGCCTTTCTAAGTATCACAGCCTTGATCATGCTTAACAGAAATCTTGGTGACGGCTAAAACTATTACTAAATAAGGCAACAAATTCAAAGTTTATTGATGAGATGAGACTCTGACGGCAGCCAGTTTTGTAATACATCTCTGAAATGATTGCATTGTGATATATACATTTCAGTGTAATTTCTATGATAAGCAGGTTTAAAACATTAAAAAAACATGCACCAGACAAATGTTAGTGATGATCTACTTCTGAGTGTTACAGCCATTTGTGAACCTACACATTTCAGAAGCAGTTCACATGGATATGAGATTGGTGCTGGCCTGCATTAAAAGGACTAATCCCAAAAATGTGTGAGCTGCTTGAAATGATTTTCTCACTAATCAACGGTGTATTATATTGGCTGACTGGAGTGGCTGCCTCATTTGGAATGGTCTCCATCAAAAAGGTGTTAATGAAAACCATACGATGTGCTTGTTTGTTTTCTTTTAGGACAGCAAATAATGTTCTTCACAACTCTTCAGGGTAACTGCCAAGTATCCCAAACTGTTATGCACTTGCTTTATAGAACACATACTTTCACCCTTATGTGAAATTTCATTTTTTTCCCAAAACTATCCCATTTCAGGTGCAGGATACAGAGTGCTGATGCAAAGATGTGAACAGTTGTTTTGGACTGATCATTTTTCTAACTAAGATAAGTTTCACATAAGTGTCAGTCACGCGGGTTTTTCTCCATTCATTTTTTTCTTTAAAGCAACTTGGCATCCACAGTTTAGAACTCTGTATTGGTTTTCCTAAATCCTACCTTCAGATTTGGCCCACCCAAATCTAAATGTATATATATCTTAGAAGTAGGTTTCAATAATGGCATAAAATGATATGCTTGCCTCTTTCAAAATATCCCCAAATATTTTTTTTATTAATTTATTTTGGGCGACGGGATGAGCTGGACAACAAGGGCTGTTTTTTTTTTTGCCTTTTTTGCCCCTGTTGCCTGCTGACCATCAACCCTCTCTCAGTCAATCAGTCCATTCATTTTTTAACTGGGCGAGCTAACTGAAAGGAGTTGTGTCTGAGTCTGCCATCAGGTTGGTGCAAAGGTTTCCATGTTTTCCAGCACACACATTGGGAGGGTGGCCTAATGGTTAAGGTGTTTGCCTTACAAGCACAAGGTTCAGGGTTTGTGTATCACAAAGGATAATTGACTAGGCTTAAAATGGCTCGCAAGGGCAGTTAGCTTAGTACTAATGTATGAACCTATGAACACCTGGCAAAGAAGCAGGGAGATGTATGCAATGGGCTGCTAGCTGACAATGTCCCCCCCTACTTCCACAAGGATGTTTCCTCCAAGTATTTCTGCTTCTCTTCTCACAGTATGAGTGATTATTTCCCTAGACTCCACCAGGGAAATCACATCCTACCTGCATGCATCCAAGTACACTCACACAACCTTACCCTGGGATTGATTAGTATGCCATGCTGCTTTACTCTTCCCCCTCCCTGCCTGACTCCTCTGACACCAGGGCTCCTAATAAAACTGTAGTCACCTGGGTCACACAGTCAGAGCTTCCTCCCTCTGTATCACAGAGCTAGACTCCAGGGATTATTTTTAATGTGGCTTGCTTACACTGTAAAGCTTATCAGCTGCTTTACCCTAATATTTGTGCTAAATCTGAATGAAGACCATCCTTAGGTAAATTGGTGCCCTAAGGGAAAAGGCTCCATGGCCAACTCACGGTATCCAGATTACTTTTTCTTGTTTCTTTTTCTAATAGATTTCCTTAGTCTTTATTTTTTTCCTGCAGCTATTCATTCATTCATTCATTCATTCATTCATTCATTCATGTATTGATCTAACATATTCTTTTTAGGCAAGACTGCACTCTGATAGGAGTGGAGACAATTGTGTTAAGCCAGTGGTCTAGGGCCACAAGACCCCCCCCCCCCATAAGCCATGAGGTTTTTAGATGCCTTGAGATGCATTTTAGTTTTTTTAAACAACCTTTTCGCCCAGTGATGGTCTGAACAAAAAACATGATCAAAGCATAAAGTTTAGTCTTACTCTTCAACTTTGCTTTTACCAGCATCCTTTCAGCACATCCTAACTAATGAAGACTACACTAAAAATAACTGCAGTGGGAATAATAGGATTAAGCCATGAGAATTCTAGTTGCTCCAATAAGGCTTTTTACAGTTTTTTAAACAACCTTTTCAGCCAGTGAGTTGCCTGAATAAAAACATGATTATGGAAATAAATTTAGCCTTAATCTTCATCTCTGCTTCACCTGCATCCTATCAGCACATCCTAACTGGCTAAGACTATGCTGTAATAACTATTAAGCAGGGGGTTGCAAGGCATCCAGAAGCCATCGGGCTGTAGATGCTCTGAGGTGCACTTTAGAACTTTTCCCCCAGTCTTTTCATCCAGTGATGACCTGAATAAAATTCATGTAGATGGAAAATACATTCAATCCTAGTAATGAATAAGTTGTACCCAACTTTTAGTGCTGAAAGATGACTAAACTGTAGTTCAGAATAAACTGAGAAAACAAATGCTTGTAAGGATACATATATCTGAGAATAGTTGTGAGGATACAAATTTCTAAGAATGCTTATAAGGATACATATATCTGAGAACAGTTGTGAGGATACATATGTCTGAGAATGCTTGTGAGGATACATATGTATGAGAATAATTGTGAGGCTACACATATCTAAGAATACTTGTGAGGATACATATGTCTGAGAATAGTTGTGAGGATACATATATCTGAGAACAGTTGTGAGGATACATATGTCTGAGAATGCTTGTGAGGATACATATATCTGCGAATAGTTGTGAGGATACATTGCTTGTGAGGATACATATGTCAGAATAATTGTAAGGATACACACATCTGAGAATGCTTGTGAGAATACATATGTCTGAGAATAGTTGTGAGGATACATATATCTGAGAACAGTCGTGAGGATACATATGTCTGAGAATGCTTGTGAGGATACATATGTATGAGAATAGTTGTGAGGATACATATATCTGAGAATGCTTGTGAGGATACATATGTCTGAGAATAATTGTGAGACTACACATATCTGAGAATGCTTGTGAGGATATATATGTCTGAGAATAATTGTGAGACTACACATATCTGAGAATGCTTGTGAGGATATATATGTCTGAGAATAGTTGTGAGGATACATATATCTGGGAACAGTTGTGAGGATACATATGTCTGAGAATGCTTGTGAGGATACATATATCTGTGAAGAGTTGTGAGGATACATTGCTTGTGAGAATACATATGTCTGAGAATAGTTGTGAGGCTACACATATCTGAGAATGCTTGTGAGTATACATATGTCTGAGAATAGTTGTGAGGATACATATGTCTGAGAATGCTTGTGAGGATACATATATCTGAGAATAGTTGTGAGGATACATATATCTGAGAATGCTTGTGAGGATACATATGTCTGAGAATAGTTATGAGGATACATATGTCTGAGAATGCTTGTGAGGATACATATATCTGAGAATAGTTATGAGGATACATATGTCTGAGAATGCTTGTGAGGATACATATATCTGAGAATAGTTGTGAGGATACATATATCTGAGAATGCTTGTGAGGATACATATGTCTGAGAATAGTTGTGAGGATACATATATCTGAGAATGCTTGTGAGGATACATATATCTGAGAATAGTTGTGAGGATACATATATCTGAGAATGCTTGTGAGGATACATATATCTGAGAATAGTTGTGAGGATACATATATCTGAGAATAGGTGTGAGGATACATATATCTGAGCATAATTGTGAGGATACATATGCTTGACAGTAGTTGTGAGAATACATATATCTAAGAATGCTTGTGAGGTTACACATATCTGAGAATGCTTGTGAGGGCAGATATGTCTGAGAATAGTTGTGAGGATACATGCATCTGAGAATAGTTGTGTGGATACATATATCTGAGAATAGGTGTGAGGATACATATATTTGAGAATGCCTGTGAGGATACATATATCTGAGAATAGGTGTGAGGATACATATATCTGAGAATGCTTGTGAGGATACATATATCTGTGAACAGTTGTGAGGATACATTGCTTGTGAGGATGCATATGTCTGAGAATAATTGTAAGGATACACATATCTGAGAATGCTTGTGAGAATACATATGTTTGAGAATAGTTGTGAGGCTACACATATCTGAGAATGCTTGTGAGGATACATATGTATGAGAATAGTTGTGAGAATGCATATGTCTGAGAATAGTTGTGAGGATACATTTATCTGAGAATGCTTGTGAGGATACATATATCTGAGAATACATGTGAGGATAAATATATCTGAGAATGCTTTTGATGTTACATATATCTGAGAATACGTGTGAGGATACATATATCTGTGAATGCCTGCGAGGATACATATGTCTGAGTATTCTTGTGAGGATAGTACCTCCCCGTCCTCTCTCCTCCCACACACACCTCAAAATATGTAGTCATTTTCTATGTATCCTGCTCTGCTGTTAAAATGGGATTAAAATTAAGCCATAAATGCCCAAAGTCATATTTTAAGCTGCTGTTGCCATATTTATATATAGCATACCTCTTCTTCCCCTACCCCCAAATGTCGGCTACCTTCTATGTACCCTTCTGATGTCAGAGTAGGATAAACTGAAAAGACAAAAGGACAGTGCTGCTATAAAGCTATAGTGATCCTCCATGGGCCCCTCTGAAGTGTGTGAAGAAAGTTTAAAAAATGACCACATTGTACCCAGCCCATTACAAGATGTAGTGACCTCTGAGATTTGAGTAGAATGTTAAAGAGATAATGACATCATCCCCAGCCCCCCCCACAGACACACACACATACACACACACACACACACACACACACACACACACACACACACACACACACACACACACACACACACACGCACACACATGCATACAGATACACACACGCTCACACACACACACACACACACACACACACACACACACACACACACAAACACACACGCACATGCACACGCACACATGCATACAGACACACACGCACACACAGACACACACACAGACACACACACACACACACACACACACACACACACACACACACACACACACACACACCCACACACACACACGTACAGAGAGACTGTCTGTATATACCTATGTGCAGGGCTGGTTATAGAATGGAAGGGGTTCATGGAAGAGGCAATTACTAAGTGTATGTCAAAATCCACTTATACAGCATTGGTGGCTGGGGACATCAGCCTCCAGAAGTTATAAAAGTCTGGGTGTGCTGTCATGTATTTATTTCTTTTGTTGAAGAATGAGAGTTAAACTGAGCAAGTGACAATGGGTCAGTTACTTTCATCCAGAAACCCCCCATCAAACAGTAATAAACACTTCTATGTACAATTAAGACATAAGGTCATGATAAAAGAGACTGACAGTAGAATTCACATTTGTCCCAAACAAACAGTTGCCAAATGTTAAAATTTTGCATGTTGTTTTACATAATCACATTAGTCCTGCAAAACTAAAATAATAAGCAAACAGCAGCAGAAGGCTAACCATTTTCCTGCACAGAAGACAGCCACAGCAATCATACCTACTCTGCATGTACATATCAGGTGCTCCGTTATGTAGTCCAGCTTACTTCTCTCAAATGCACACTAGTCTAGGTAAGCCAGAAAGTGACTGTTTAAACTGAGCAAATGACAAGACGATCAGATACTTTTATCCAGCCAACCCCATCCACAACTCCCACCCACCAATTATAGCCACAGCATGTATTAGCTGTGTAATATTATTTCATCTCCATGCATAATTCTCAAACATCCAAATTTCCACAGAATATCCAGATTTTTGCCTCATATTTTTGGTCTGTTCCTCATAAAATTTGTGATTTTCTGGAAAATCACTGAGGACTGAAGTCATTAAATAATGACATACATTTAAGTTTGAGTCTCTACATTTTTAAGAGCAATATTTAAAATCTGACTTCTGTTTTGGGTCCTTGCAACCCCCCCCCCATTATTAAAGGCATTATCTAGATTTCTTGCAAAGAGGTTTTGTGATATGTTTCCATAGACCACACAAACAATTTGCAACACATTAAAGCATTCATATCCAAGTAATCCACGCAAATCACAAAGCCAAAATAATATTACCAAAAATATCTGGTTTCAGCATTGTAAAAGCAGTAACCACACTTACCTCACTATTCCATTTCTTCCATCTCAACATTCCCAAATATCTGGCAAATCCCTGCCAGCATTGTAAAAATACAAAACAAAACAAAAACAAAACAAAACAAAAACAAAACAAACAAAAAAAAAACAAAAAAAAAAAAAAAGAAATAGCAATAACACTTCTCTCACTGTGCCATTCCAATCCTGTCCAGAATTCTGCACAATGCTTCTTGTACATTGAATCAAGTTGTTGGGCAAATACAATGAAAACAAAAATAACATAATCAATTCCTTCAGATGGCTTCATGCCTACATTTGAATGTTGTGAGGTCTGTACTACCATCACATTGGAATGTTTTGGGTGAAAGTAAAGTGGAGCACCACCCTCTGGAGTCCTTGTTGTGCCACGGTTGCATTTTTTCCCTACAGGGCAGTTATATTTATTTATTGTGTTTAGAGTAATGAAATGTTGCTCTAAAAATAAATAAATGAATAAATAGGGAAAGACCACCCCTAAAAAGCACACAAGCAATGCACCCTATGCAGTTGCCTAGTTCACCTATGAGTATGGCGAGCACTGGCTCAAGCTTCATTCCCCACTCTATCCCTGGGATTTAATAAAGCTTGCATGGAGCTAATCTCCATGTAAGCATAGTGGCATGGCTCAAACATGGTGCAATCCAATTAACAAGGCTGGGGGCATGCACGAGCCTCCCAGCACTATTGCAACATGGATGCAATGGAATAATGCAAATCACCTAATTTGCTGGTGAAAACCATGCAAATGAGGTAAATTTGCAATCCAGCAAGCAGACAGGCATCGGTGTTGGAGCCGTGTCCACAGCAGAAATGTATTCTGTTAGTAACTGTGTACATTTCTGCAAAAATCAAAATGGGGGCATGACAGATCAAAGTAAAGCATGTATTATATCTATTAGGCATGCCAATGGCCAAAACAATGGCCATTGGCATGCAGAATTGTTTTAAAATTGCAAAATCAAAAGTTTTTTTTTTTCTGGCCGATTTTATCCATTTAAGTGGAGTGCTGCTGCGTGCAAACACGGTCATGTAGAAAATTTAAAAAACCTGTAAAAAGTCAATTAAAATGTGAAACATGAATTTTGCCATTATAGTGGGTAGCATGCAGACTCATAACAATAACAGGTAACAGTGGTTGCTAAGGACATAGGCTTTGGTGTAGTGGTGTAACTAGGGTATAAGCCAGTAGGGGTATGTAAATGAGCTAAATTTACTGAATAGCAAAATGGGAGACTCTGTCCATGGGTACCTAACCGTGTAGCAGCTATAATGTGGTGGTGTAAACAGAAGAAGCAGCTGACATGAAAAGAGGGTGTGTCATGCTTGGTGTAAGCACATTGGAGCTCCGCGGCTCCTATTTGTGCTCAGCTAAGCATAGCTAAGCAAGGGGGTGTGTCTGAGGCTACTTAGCTGTGCTTAGCTGGCTCACAAAATGATAAGCGTGTTTGTGTCCAGGGCAGGGCCTTTTCTGCTCAGCAATGTTTACACTAGCTCTGCGGGTTTGAGCAGTGTGCTACGGGGTTTAAACAGAGCCGAAATAGAGAAAAAAGGGAATAGCAGAATAAAGGAAATGAACTACAAATCATTAATACAGACTCTGCCACTCACAGTGGCCCATTCAAACCCCTTAATAATATAACTGGCAGGTAGAATGCATCATAGCCAGCCAATCACACAGGCAGCATCTACAGTACACCAGTATAAAGTATACAAACACCTTTCAGTATGTTTATTCCCACAAACTCTGCACCATTAGTGTACACACTTGTGAATTTTAACTGACAAAATGATAGGAGCTGCTGTTGCTTTGCTACATCTGTATATACTACAGACTGAGGGTGGTGATGAGGATAATGCTGACAACTGGCCCAGACCGAGGAGGAGAAGAGTGTTCAGACCCAGGGTAACCTTCCAGGGGCTGCATGATCTGGAGATACTAGAGCACTACAGGGTGGACAGGGACATACTTCAGCAACTCACTGAGCTCTGCCGGCCTCACCTCAGACACAGAGCCAACAGAGGAGAACCCATCCCAGTTGAAACCAAGGTATGTGTAGCTTTAAGAATACTAGCTACAGGTACTTTCCAAAGACCTACTGGGGACATCATGAGGGTCTCACATGCATCTGGATCCAGGGTACTCCACCAGTTCCTGGATGCCATGCTACCACCTGCCTGTGATCACATTTATTTCCCCAGCGCCACTGAGGAGCGGACCAGCAATATGCATCTCTTCCACCACATAGCAGACTACGCAGAAGTACTTTGTGCCATAGACTGCACTCACATCCACATCAAAGCATCACCTGGTAAAGACAGTAGAGTGTATGCCAACCTCAAGGGATATCACTCCACCAATTGCCAGGTCATGTGCAATGCCCAGGGCATTATCATGAATGTGTGTGTGTGCTTGCAGCCCTGGCAGCTATCATGACTCCCACATCTGGCATGCCTCACAGCTGTACCAGGGATTTGCCAGGGGGGACATCTTGTATTCCCATCTTGTGGGGGATGCTGGCTATGCACTGGAACTGTGGATGATGACACCCATCAGAAATACATACACACCCATGGAAAAATGCCGTAATGAGGCACACACACAAACTAAGAACATTATAGAACGTGTGTTTGGGATGCTCAAGTCATGGTTCCGCTACCTTAACATATCTGGTGGAGCCTTGCAGTACTCTCAAACCACATGCGTGCACATGTTCATAGTATACACAATATGATCCTGCAAAAACAGTTGCAGCAGAAACATCACAGGGAAGGGGCACACAGCCCTCCATCATTGCCAAGGTCTCCACAGGCACAGAGGGACATGGAGGAGGAACCCCCTGTGCCTGCCCCTGTAGGCTGATGTAGGTGTGCCCAGTATGCCTTGGCCTTGGCAAAGAGGCAATGCATAGCACATACACTGACACCCAAGTGACCCAGTAACTGACACCTCTCTCCAACTTGCACACACAGTAAATTGGATGCTACACATATCACACTACCTGTACCTTACCATGTATAGGCCGTGTACTGTGTGCATCTGACAGAGTCAGTCCTCAAACACCATCCTCACAAGTGCCACAGGCACAAGGTAAGTCACTCTTCTTAACATTAGATGAATGTAGTAGTACATTTTGGTAGCATATCTCAGGTATTGCTGCATGTATGCAAGGGAATGGGGTGTACTACTGGGATAGCAGCGGACAACTGACAGCTATATAGGACAAAAGGAAATGTTTGCCCAATACTGGCTTCTGCAGAGTATGCAGTAGTCCCCTACGTGACAAAACTCACTGCAGTGTATATGGAGGGGACAAATAAATTAGGGGGTCATAGGTCACATGCATGGATGTCAATGTTCGGGTCCCATACTCACCCCTCAGCGTCTCCCAGCAAGTAAGCCATAGAAAACCATTAAGAAATATCTGGCAAAGGCCCACAAATAGGGACAATGATGAAATAGTCCTCTTTCAGACTTACACAGTGATATCACAGCAGGTCTTGCAGTTGCATGAAGTCTCTGAAGGGTAGTAAGTCTGAAACTCAAATGTCTGCCATTACATTCTAACCTTCAGTCTTTAGTGATATGCCAGTATTCTCCAAGACATGCACAGCACTATGCTAAATGGAACCAAAAAATAAAGCCAACATGTGTGCAGTCTGTACAAATGTGTACAGTTGACAGGTATGCCCCCCAACACACCTGTGTCCCCATAGAAATGCAGTAACATGTATGTTTGTAGGGTAATAGCAGCAGAGCACACATTCTCAGGGCTGTCTCAATCAACTTGATAACTTGTTGCATGTCCACAATATGCAGGGGTCAATGAGCTATGTATATGCGTAGTTAATACTGTCAGGAGGTGGGCAGCACTCACTCTTGGCTGTTTCGGCTAAGTGGCCTAGGTACAGTACTGTGGTTGGCAAGGTCCAAGACCTTCTGTGCCAGTTGTTTTGCATGCAGCTACATAGGTTCATAGGTTCATAGATTAGTACTAAGCTAACTGCTCTTGTGAGCCATTTTAAGCCTAGCCAATTATCCCTTGTGAGATTCAAACCCTGCACCTTGAGTTTGTAAGGCAAACACCTTAACCATTAGGCCACCCTCCCAACCCCCCACCTACGGTAGGAGTTGTACACACTGTCCAGATGTCAATATCTGTCACTGCATGAAAGCTGGACAAGTCAGGGACAGGGACACACACATATGGACAGTACACAGCTCAGAGTAACTTACACAGTGCCTAGTAGGACGGCAGGTACCTGACAGTCAGTGTATGACCAGGTGTTAAATGGCTGCCACCTTACTGTGTCAGCACTGACAACACGTCACTGGCCAACATCCATACTCCTGGAATGACAGGCTGTCACAGAAGGATCACAAGTATGCCTTGTATATCTCTTCTGCCTGTCCTAACATTGCATTTGCCTGCTGAACTATGTGCCAAACAAGAAAGATGCATGCCAAAACATCAATGGCAGACAGTGGAGAAGCAGACGTCATACTTGTAAGAAAAAGCAAGCTTATAAGAAACTGGTCTCCCAGCTGTCTATGTTTGCAAGAGCAGTATTAACACCCTGACCCCATGTGTGGGCCTGTGTCTATCATATATGGGCCTGTACATATGTCAGTCTGTGACAGGTTGACAGCTAGGGCCAACATGTAGCCACATAATAACATAGCAACACAAACCAGCTGAGGTATTATTATTATGGATCATCATGGATTATCCAGGACCTTATTAACAGGGACATTGGCAAACTCCAAATAATTGACCCCACACAGTCTGCCTTTCTCAAGGGAAGGTATGTCAGTGAACTCTGGATGACTTCCCTGAGGCAGCCAACAAAGGCCTGGATGTTGGATAGATGGTGCACTCTGGCCACCTTGACTCAGCTGAAGCCTTGCACACTATTTCCCACTTGGCCATTGTACATGAACTCTGTCAACTAGGCATCAATCCATATATTACCAGATGGGTAGCAAACTGGTTGGGTCTATATTAGATCATCGAAAGTTTAATAGTTTGAATCATTAAATATCAACCTTTAGTGATCGAACTATTAAAACTTCGAATGTTTATAAAAATGTATTTAAAACAATAAAAGAAAAACTAAAGGGTGTAGGCAGGGGGGCAAGCCCCCCTGCACCCCCCACACCCCTGCTACTTAAATATACCAACTACGAGACCACACTACATTGAAGTAAATGGAAATCTCCCCTTGTGGAGATTTCGGTTTAACCATTCAATGTTCTGCACATTTGCTATTCTCGTGCCAACAATATCAGCTTCGATACTGTCAGTCTTCGAAAAAATGGTATAGACCCAAACTGGTTCATTGATAGAACCCACATAATCATAATAGGGGTAGCCAGCTCAAACAGTACACCAGTAATGAGTGGCATACCCCAGGGATCGGTCTGGGGGACTCTGGTATATGGGATATGCTTCCCTGAGGTGCAGGCTAAAAACACTGGCCCATGGCTGATCAAGTTGACAGATGACTGCAAGCTGGGAACCGTCATCAATACCCAAAGTGATGTGGATGTCCTACAACAGGGTCTCACCAAAACAAATTACTGCTGCTAGAAACATGGCCTGAAGCTGAATGCCTGCAGATGTATCATCATCCTCTTCAGTGAGACTGACGTCCCCACATATTATCACATTAACAACAATGTCATACATATACAATCAGTAGTGAGACATCTGGCCACCCAGGTTGATAGCAACCTGAAATTTGAGCACCATGTTGCTTCCGTTGTACAGAAAGCTTCATAGACGGGCCAACACAAAGTAAGGGTATTTCATCCAGGGACAAAGAGGTCATAAGATCCATTTTGGTGTCTCTGCTCGACAGTGGCACAGGAAAATAACTTTCTTGGGTGGCATAAGCCAGGGAACCTTGTTGGCTAGGCTTACGTAGGCCCTTGGGCCGATAGCCTAGTACCTTCCTATGAACCTATGTATTCTAACCTTATAAGGCCAATTATTTTGTACAATGCCCCCTTCAGCAGGTACCTCACAAAGCACATGCATCAGCTGGAGAGTCCACAGAGGTTCCTCACTGAGTGAATCCAGGACCTCAAACACCTACCCTACACAGATAGGCTAATACCAATTTTCCTCCACTCAGTTCCATACAGATTCCTCAGAGGTGACCTCTGTCTGGCATACAAAGTAATCCAGACCCTGCCTTGATAGGACTGTTGCACATCTGGAAGTCAAGGCCCACACACTCAACCTGTAGGTGCAGCATCAACATGGTCTGTGATATCAATAGGGCTTTTTGGTGTGACAGATAAATGTCCCACAGACTCCCCTATCTGTGGAATACACTCCCTGTCCACATTAAGCTGAGTGCCTCAATACCCCTTGTGAAGTGGTCCCTGTATAAGTGCATGGGAAACAGAAAATACAGTCCTGTGATTCCACTTGTGTCCTTGCTGTACAGGGGCTCTGCATGCTGACATGTCTTAACATGGGCTACACTCTCATCTGCAAGGATTATAAGGGCTTCAGGGCCAATAACCCGGTAACCTCATATCAATCTATCAACCTATAAACAAATGTCTGTCACGGGTTCACTACATTACCCTATACTGCTCTGCCACTGACATACCTGGAAATCACAGTGCTATGTGGAATATACCACATATATAATGGACATCTCTGCTCAGTAGAATGCACTCTTGCACAAACTTTGAAAGTTGACGAACTAACAGGTTTTGCTTTAGTATGAGTTTTCTGAAGGTTATGAAGTCATCTCAAATGTTCTGTCATTATTTTCTAACATCAGTCTTTAATTATGTGCCACTAACTTGCCAGAAAACAACAATTTTTATGAAAAACGGACCAAAATCATGAGACAAACATTTGGACATTCTGCAAAAAAATGTACAGTTGAGAGTTATGAGTCACACCAGGATATGACTTTTCAGTTAAGAAGAATAACACACAAGCAGGTGATCCCCAGCCAGTATATCACTGAGGTGCTGGACTGTTTAAACAGCTTCATCATCCAATCAGCTGTAGCCACACCTCTCAACTGGCCGGAGTGGGCAAGAATGTCTACAGTTTGGCTCATAATTTCAGTCTGTGCATCATACATCTCATATTTCTCAGGTAAATCACTGTGATGATCTGAGGATTTCTGTTAGTAACTAATGACACAAGACATTGCAGTGTCAGACATCCTCTATGTCAGAAAATGTCTGCTAATACAAACCCTGTTACACTAGCAACTATCCACATTAATAAGAGCAATATTTACAGTATCTTCTGATGTTCAGCCCATTGTCCCCCCATTCTGGCAGGCTATCTCCAGATTCCTTGCACTAACAGGTTGAGAGGTATGGCTGTAACACACAAAACCCCAGGCCAGAGTACAACTATCTCTGGAATGGAGTCCCACTCTAACTATAAAAGGTCATACTGGGCATGCTCCTACACTTAGAGAATTACAGCCTATGTCTAAACCCACATTGGACTATATAACTGTATTCTGCATAGATGTCTTTGCATACAGACAGCTATGTATAAGTTTAACTGTCTCTACCCACACCTATAAGACAGAATTACCCTCAGTTAGCTGTAGATGGCCCATATGTGATATATCTGCATCTGTTGCATGTGATACACAGACATATATATGAGCAACATATAATACTGCAAGCATATACACACATAGACATGGGGAAGAGAGAGACAGGCAGTGATATATATATATATATATATATATATATATATATATATATATATATATAAAGAGAGAGAGAGAGACAGGGAGACACACACAGAGAGTGAGTCAGAGACATGGATACTCTGAAAGGCATAGAGTGATGTTGTGCTGCAGACAGTTGCACACCAGTTGTAAACATTCACATGTGCCAGCATGAAGGTGAGCTCCATTGTGCAACAGTACTGAGTTAGGGGTTGTAATATCACATCACCTGCCTTTATGTGTGTGCATGTGTTTTTGTAGGTTAACATATTATGAGGCCTTTCCCACCCAGTACACTTCCCATTTCTCTACTTTACAAGATCTGCTGATGCCATTCTCCTTAGAAGTGCCTTTGGACACTTGTCAGCCCTATAAGCTCTGTGGCACATGAGATAACTACATAACACTATAGTACAAATAATTAGATTGGTAGGGGTTTAAATCCCAGTTTTGGCAAATGTAAGTGTGTGTGTGTGTGTGTGTGTGTGTGTGTGTGTGTGTGTGTGTGTGTGTGTGTGTGTGTGTGTGCGCGCACGTGTGTGTTTGTAGGTTAAAGATTTTAAGGCCATTCCCAACCACTATACTTCCCATTGCTCTACTTTAGCAGTCCTGCTGATGTCAGTCACTTTAGTAGTACCTTTGGACAGCTGTTAGCCCTATAAGCTCCATGGTGTGTGCAATAACTATGTAACAGTAGAGTACAAATAACTAGATAGGCTGGGGTTCTAATCAGAGTTCTGGCAAATGTGTGTGTATAAGTGTTTGTAGGTTAAAGATTTTTTAGGCCATTCCCACCCATTATGCTTCCCATTGCTCTACTTTAGCAGTCCTGCTGATGTCAGTCACCTTAGAAGTACCTTTGGACAGCCATAAGCCCAATCAGCTCTGTGGCACTTGCAATAACTATGTAACAGTGTAGTACAAATAACTGGATAGGCAGGGGTTCTAATCCCAGTTCTGGCAAATGTGTATGTGTGTGTCTATAAGTATGTATGTTTGTAGGTTAAATATTTTTGAGGCCCGTCCCACCCACAACACTTCCCATTTCTCTACTATAGCAGTCCTGCTGATATCATTCACCTTAGAAGTGCATTTGGACAGCTATCAGCCCTATGAGTTATGTGGTGTATGCAATAACTACGTAACAGTATAGTACAAATAATTAGATAGGCAGGGGATCTAATCTCATTTCTGGCAAATGTGTATATGTGTGTGTGTGTGTGTGTGTGTGTGTGTGTGTGTGCGTGTGTGTGTGTGTGTGTGTGTGTGTGTATACGAGTTTGTAGGTTAAAGTCATTTGAGGCCTTTCCCACCCAGTACACTTCACATTGCCGTACTTTACAAGGGATGCTGATGTAATTCACCTTAGAAGTACCTTGGGACACTCTTCGACTCTATAAGCTCTGTGGCATGTGCGATAACTGCATAACACTGTAGTACAAATAACTAGATAGGTAAAGGTTTTAAACTCAATACTGGCAAATGTGATTGTGTGTGCGAGAACCATGTCCTCTGTGTGTGTGTTTCGATGAGAACCATATCCTCTGGGTATGTGGGTTGTACCATTTTGAGGTGTGTTCCACCCAGTACACTTCCCATTGCACAATTTTACAAGGCCCACTGATGTCACTCACCTTAGTAGTATCTTTATACACTCTTCAGCCCTATAAGCTCTGTGGCATGTGTGATAACTGTGCAATACTATAGTGCAAATAATTAGATGGGTAGGGGATCTAATCTCAATACTGGAAACTGTAGTACTGTGTGTATTTGTGAGTGAAACATATCCACTGTGGCTGTTGTGTGTGTTGGTTATACCATTTTAAGGCCTGTTGGCTCCCTCCCTATGGCATTACTTTAAGGAGGCAATTAATGGCATCTGCCTTGCATGCACCATGTTAACTATACAGGCCATACCAGTCATCTGCACAGATGTATATGGAATATCCAGATGCTTGCAACCTATATGTGGTCTGTGTCCCCTAACAATGGGCATTTATGAGTAATCATTGCAAAATATGTTACAGTTACCATAGTGACAGACATGTCAGCATCAGACATCATACCTGTCTGAACCATCATGCCGATACAAAGTCTGTTACTCTATCACTTGTCCAGGTATGTAAGAGAAATATATGAGACCAGTTGCTATTTTAGGTGTTTTATCCCACCATTCATGAAGGCATTCCCAGGATTACTTGTTGTAAAAAGTAATAAGTTATGTCCCCAGCAGATAATCTCTGCAGTGCATGTTATGTGTACGTAGCACTATAGTACATACAAGTAGATGCGTAGGGTTAGTAATCCCCTGTGGCTGTCCTTACTGTGTGTATGCGATGGTTATGCCATTTTGTGTGCCTCTTCCACCCAGTTAACTCCCCCATTTCCAACCTAGTTGCAGCCCCTACAGATGTCATCCATCTTACAAGCATAGTTATACAGTTTCTAACACAAAGGCATTGTGATGCATGCAGTCGTCATATCACTGTGTATTGTACGTAAATGGATAGGTGGGTCATCTAATATGAAAATTTTCAACTCTCTGTGCATATGTGTTTCAATGCATGTCCCCATGCAGCAGTGTGTGTGTGTTTCAAGTGGCTCTACCATGTTAAGGGCCTCTGATCCTACCACTGGCAATCCTAACAGTCCCTGCAATTGTCACCCACTTGAATAGTAGTGGCAGACACTGCAACACTACATTACCTCTGTGGTGTTTCTGTTATGTATGTAGCAGTATTGTTTGTAAAACTGGGCAGATAGAGGTTCGACTATCAGCAGGTACAGGTCAGGAATGTGTGTGTGTGTGTGTGTGTGTGTGTGTGTGTGTGTGTGTGTGTGTGTGTGTGTGTGTGTGTGTGTGTGTGTGTGTGTGTGTGTGTATGTGTGTATGTTTGTGTGTGTGTGTGTATGTATGTATGTACCAGCATACCTCTCAACCACTCACAGAAAGATATCTGGTTACAGCCATATGGGAAGCTGGGGCAAACAGCAAACACTGAGCACATCCTACACATATTACTGTGACACACATGGGAAATAGCAGAACAGGTCATGCATTTGACTGCACCCTCCAAAGGGTATGTGTTGCAACATGAAAATATCCATTAATCTGCAATGTCATTCTGTCATGATCTTCGAAAATGTTGGCCAGAAAACCATATGCTTATGACAGATGGAAAGAAATTATGTGTCAGACATCAGGACAATCTGCAGACATATGCAGAGGTCAGAGGTATGACCACCATGTGTACCCATACCTCCCAAGCTCTTGCAGCAAGAAATGTTTACAAAGCCATAAATAATGGGGGTGACAAAGGCCACATAATAGGGACACTTTTCAAATATTGCTCCTATAAAATTATAAAGGAGATAGAATAACAGGTTTTGCATTAGCATAGGTAGTCTGAAAGGTATGAAGTCTGCAACTTATAATGTCTGCCATTATTGTTTGACATCAACCCACAATGATTTGGCAACAATCTGCCAGAAAAAGACAGATTTATGAGAAAATGCACCAAAAATATGAGGTACGAATCCGAACATTCTGTGGAAATCTGAACAGTTGAGAGTTATGTCTGTACTACCCTGCAGGTTGCAGTCCATGTTTGGCAGGGGGTAACCTGTGACAACACTTGAAACAGTGAAAAGAGGTTCCAAGACTGTAGGACAAGAAACATGTCATGCAGTTCTGTACTGATTGCATAGAGCAGTTATTGCACATCAGAAGCAGATTATTGTTTTGGGAAATACTGTCAGCTAAGGTAATGTCACATAAAGAGGGTGTCATAGTAGCAAATCAGAGGAAGTTCTGTGTGTTGCATTTGCAGTGGGCATGCTATGTCCTGCCAACTGTCACATTACTATAAGTTGTGTCCCACACTCCACATTTGATAATGTCACGCACACATTGTGTGTTGTCTATGTGTGTGTAATATGTAGACATGTGAAGGCCATGTAACTACCTGGTGCCCACAAGATAGATTAATCTGTTGGGGTTAAAGTAATGGCTAGGCTTGTGAGGAACCTAGTGCCAGTACTCAAGTAACCTCCCCTATATGTATGAGCCTGTGGTACTACAGAACACCTAGGTGACATATATGAAGGCTAGCTGGCTGTGTCAAGGGGTATGTATGCAAGGCCACACCATCTGCTCCCAGTGTCTCTCACACTGTGTTGCATGCATACGCATCTGGTAAACATGTACATATACAGCTGTACCTTAGTTATTAAAAGGTCACTGTGTTTCCACTCTGCCATACTCATCATTGGTAATGTCAGCAGTACCACAGCCTACAGACACACAGACACATGGAACACAAACAGCATACAGTATGTGAGATTACAGTTGGTCAACAGTACTAACAACAATAATGCATCATGGCTAAAAAGGTACATACACTTTGATGTGTACCCATAACAATTGCCAGCAGACAGCACTGTACATGGTATTGCATTACTACACTGTACTATAGTCACCCTGTGTATCAGAACCATATTAGCATGTCTCTGCATCGATAGTATGGTTAACAGGGATGTGGCACAAGTATCATCACATGCACAGGGTGTGGTGTGGGTTTGCCAGAGGCCTAGGCTAGGCCATACGGTTGACAGTGTGTGTGTGTGTGTGTGTGTGTGTGTGTGTGTGTGTGTGTGTGTGTGTGTGTGTGCGTGTGTGTCTGGAGGGGTGTTGTTCGACTGGGCCATACAGAGGAGCTGTGTGTGTCTGATGGTGGCCTGCCTGTGATAGAGATGTGTGAGTGTTTGTATGCACACAGTCAAGCCATGTGGTTGCCCTACACAGCAGTATGTTGGACAGCAGTGAACTGTACATGGCAGGATGTAAAGTTCACCGTCTCCAGAAATGGACATGGGAACTGGTTCTGCCAGGAGTCTCACTGGCACCACCAGGCCCAAGGCCAGATGCAGTACTACTCCCCGATGGTGGCTGCTGTCCATTAGATCTGTGCCCCTGGCAGGACCGTCCAGGACCACATGCCCATGGCCTGCTCCATTGTGATGTGGAGAGCACCCACCCTTTGGTAGTGCTGGTGGTACTGCCACTATGGGAGTGTGAATATACATGACCACGTGGACTCTCAGCTGATCTTGTTGCTGATCTATGTCCATGTGGCCGATGCCGTACTCCCACCATATGCTCAAGCACAGACATTGCCCGGTAAAGCAATGACAATGTCTCACCCCACCGTCTATCCATGCCATCAGCATAATAACATATGGCATCACCAAGGCCGTGAAGGTCATCACGCATGGCAGGGAGTGTTATATTCATGACCCTGAGCATCTGTCTGTCATGTTCAGAACATGCCTGTGCCTCCATGACGGTCTGAAACATACGTCTGGTGTCACCTGCTGTGACACTTGCAACAGGGGCTTGATGGGCAGTAGTCCTCCTTTGAGCACCCCTGTCCATCCGCCTGTGTGGGACCTTGCCTGCTCTCTGGCTATGGCTAGTGTCTACAGTCACACTTGCCATAGTCATCACACTAGCCTGTTCCATGGTACCAGCCTCCAACTGTCCATTATCTGTGGCTACTGGGGACTGGGTATGTGGGGGCATACTGACTGTGTGCAGAGACATTGTGGGTAAAAGTGGGATGCCAACCAATGGCACAGATTCAGCCCCTGACAACTCCACCTGTGCCTCACTATCACCACCATCATCATAGACCGCTAAGACACTGACATCAGGTTGTGAGGGGGAGAGACCCCAACCCCCATATTCACCTGTGAGAGGAAGACAACATATGTAAATTAATACCTGCAGTGTAATGTTTGCTGATACACACACACACACACACACACACACACACACACACACACACACACACACACACACACACACACACACACACACACAAAAGCCTCCACCTGGTGGCTTGACCTGGGCTGGCCTTGTTGACAGTTTGGATATGTGTTAGACACATTAACCCTGGGTGTGAAAGAGCACCCTATCCACATCAGGCAGAGAAGCTACCTACACCTTTGCAGGCATAACATGATCAACTGATTGGTTAACGGCACATACACCCTTGGGATACCACCTGTGTCCCTCTTGTATGGGGACATCAGCTGCTGCCTTGCATACACATCGACTAACATGTGGCCTAGGGATATGGCTGATCAGGGCCCACAGCCTAGTAATCTGTTATGGTACGTGGAATACCATAAGTGGCCTGTCTGCTGTGACAGACTATGTTGTTATGTGTCTACACACACATCAGTGCCATCAACTGCTGGGTGTCCCCTATGGGCAGTGTTACAGTATCATGTCTTCAATCCTACATCCCACAAACAAGTGAGTGCTCCAACAGGTGCATGTGGACATTCCAGGAACATCTGAGCTACACAATAACTGAGATCAGTGCATATGTGTTGTAGGGTGACTGTCTCACAGGTGTCTGACATCTTCAGCAACAAGATGTTTGTGGAATGTGTACATGTGACTGAAAAATGTACACTCCCAGCCAGACAAATGTGTATTACTGCACACCAATTGAACAATACATGATGCTTGTCCACATAGTTTGGGGACTGTGTCTGTGGCATGCCAGACCCCTGGGGCACAGTGATGGTACCTGGGTATCTGGTACTGTATCCATTCCCTTACATTGTATGCTCAGTATGTACACACTGCTGCTGACCCAGTGCCAGCATCCACCCACTACTACTACCTATGGCTTGCTGTCCTGCTGTAGGGGTCATAAGTATGCTAGCCATAGGCATGAGGCAATTAGATATAGGTGTGGAGTACACACTCACCTAAGCAGAGTATGTCAGGAAAGGTCAAGGAGACCTGGACAATCTGTGAAATAACCCTGTATGTCATTCTTAGACTGAGAGGGGCTCAATGACAGTACATGATGTGATATGCCATCTGTATCCACCAGTACATACTGTCAGTATGATGCCCCTGCACTAGCCATATCATCAGGGAGCCTAAATACTCACTGCTACCACCATTAAGGGTTGTACACAATGGCAGAATAACATGTACATGCACATTAAAGTAAAATTACCCTTCAGAGCACACAGAGATCACAGTCAGTGTGGGCATTGTCTCTCCCTCTCTCACCACATTCCCAATAACACTCCCCAATGGCACACCTACAAGCTTAACATTTCAGCAGAGCAGTCAATCCAAAACATCTGTCAGCCTCTCTGTCCAACCAGTACTTCGGGTCCCTGTCCAAGTAGGTGACACTAACACTTTGCTATTAGAGTTTTGCATCACCTACACATACAAACACACACACACACACACACACACACACACACACACACACACACACACACACACACACACACACACACACACACACACACACACACACACACACACACACTTCTGGTAAAGTCTGGCACAACTTTGCTACCTATAGGCCCTTCAGCCCAGACTTTAAGGTAGTTCTGACTGCCACAATCCATCTCTTTAACAGCTACTGTAAGGCCATCAACAAAGGGTGACAAATCCTACAGTGTGATGAGCCCATTAGCAAAATGGTATGTGTGACCAAGACCAAGGATATTGGAGTGAGCTATACAGTGTCACCATGTGCGTATGCTAGTACACTAACAGCTGACTTAGCGCTATACAGACCAGACACAATGACAAGGTTTAATGATATGTGATAATAGCTCATAAAGGAACAGGAGAATACTCTATCAATGCAGTAAGATATGAGCTCAATATATAACATACAGTTCAACATACATACTTCTGCACCAGTTGTTTAGTATGCACAGAACCTATATAGGTTTCTTACATTTGTAAGACAAGCATATGCATCATAGTAGTATTCACAAGTGATATATGAATATTTAAAACATCCCAGGTAGCTGGCCTGGCAATGTCACAGTCAGTATTGTACAACAGACACTCCAGTGGTGGTCATATGTGAGCTGACCTTTGCTGGGGTGACTCAGGGGCCAAATATGTGATCTATGTCACTGCAGACATAGCCATCAGGGATGGCTGTGGGTGGTGGACAGCAACATGTCAGTCCAGCAAGTATTGTTGAGACTTATTGTTTAACTTCCTATTTCCCATGATTGCATCCCCCATCTGCATTCCATTACATGCTTAATTTTTTACATAACTGTTGTAGTGCTGTATTGTCTTCTCAGAGTACTTCAGAGGTATAGGTTTCTGTAGTTGCATTTTGCCTTTTCATACATAGGTTCAGACCTGTTTTGCATAGGCAGCAGCTTGCCTTCTGTAGGTAATGCTCATGAGCAGGTGATGGCCTGTGCACCAATCGGTGTGTCCCACGTGCTAACTGCATCTAGAACAGATGTGTTGTCTTTCCATTAGCCAATGGCATGGCAACACAGTGCTATAATTAAGTCCTTCATGTGGGCCTTGCACTTTTCCTTGCCTGTATGGAGGACATTTGGAGGTGTGGAAGCTACAGCATCACAGAGTGTAGGTGGAAATGCTGTCCACTGTTTGGATTGATGTGGTATGTCCACAGTGTTGTCTGCATACCTGTCAACCTCTTAGCTCAAGAAATGTGGAGAAAGCCCAACAAAATGGGGGACAAAGTTCCAACATTTGGGACAGCTTGTAAGTATTGTTATACAGTTAGAAACTTGCTAGAGTAACAGGGTTTGTCTGGCCATGCATTTTCTGTGCCATTTGATGTCTGAAACTGATATGTATATGACATACCTCTCAACTGTCCAGATTTTCACAGAATGTCCAGAAGTCTGGCTCTTATTTTTGATCTGTTCCTCATACAACTTTTTTTTTGGTAAATCACTAGGATGATCTGAGGATTGAAGTCACTAATTAATGGCATCCATGTGTGTTTCAGACTTCATATCCTTCAGAAAATGTATATCTTAGAACAGACCCTGCCACTCCAGCAACATTTTACATTTATAACACCAATATTTAAAATATGTCCCTATCTTTGGACCTCTGTCCCCCAATTATGTCAGGCTTTGTCCATATTTCTTGCACTAAGAGGTTGAGAGGTATGGTGTATCATTATTTATTGACTTCATTCCTGATATCATCCCAGAGATTTAGCAGAATCCCAGAAATGTTATGAGGAAGAAGCCATAAATATGAGACCAAAACTTGGACATTCTGTGGAAATCTGTACAGTTCAGAGTTATGTATGTCTGGCCATTGTTAACAAACTTTCAAGATTGTGTAGCAGTATAGTGTGTAAATGTTTGTTGGGCTGAGTAGGGAGAGGGGCAGATGTGAGTGTCATAGATCCATTTCTGTCTGAGTGTGCATGCTGCTACATTTGCTGGTAGTCTATCAGCTGTGTATGTTTGTAGGGGCATACTGAGACATGTCCCTTAGAATCTCAGGATTCCAAGTACAGTGTGATTTGGGGCAGTATATATAGGAATAGTGTGTGACTGGCAATCAGTATATGTTAGTTGAAACAGTCATTATACTGTAGAGGTCAGTTGGCTTACTGGTATGTTGCTTTGCCTGTAGTGCAAATGGCTCTGGATAGACAATTTTTCACCTATGTCTGTTTTTCACTACAGATACATCCCTGTAGTGCATGATATATTTGCAAATGCGTCAGCAATTCACCACAGCTGATTTGGTGTAGTGTTGTATTCTTCTGACTGCAATTCAGAAGGTGCTTGCTGAAATGCTTGCAGCTCAGTATTTTTTCTCTAATGTTACATGACTACACTCATACCTCTCACCTATCCAGATTTTCATAGAATGTCCAGATGTTTGGCTCATATCTTTGGTCTGTTCCCGATAACTGTTGTGGATTTCTGACAAATCAGTGAGATGATGTGTGGATTGAAGTCACTAAATAATGAGAAGCATTTGGGTCTCAGTCTTGAAATAATTCAGAAACTATACATTATAACAAAGTCTGTCACTGTAGCAAGTTTCTAAGCTTATAACATCAGTATATAAAATATGTCCCTATTTTTGGGCCTTTGTCCCCCCAGTTTGTCAGGCTTTGTCCACATGTCTTGCACTAAGAGGTTGAGAGATATGACTGCACTGCATTTTTATATATATATATATATATATATATATATATATATATATATATACATATATATATACATATACATATACATATATATATATATATATATATATGTGTGTGTGTGTGTGTGTGTTTGTGTATATACGAAAGCATTACTAATTCTACAGAGTTTCTTCCTTGATGTTAGATGACCATAATGCATGATATGTTTGCAAAAGCATTATAAAGTCTTACAGCTCAGATGGTGTAAAGTGATACATTGCTGTGATTATAGTGCACAGGGTCCTGGGTTCAAGACTTAGCAGGATTGATTAGTTTGTTGTCGGACAGAACAAGGGCTGATCAAGACAGAGTGATTAAAGCAGTTGTAAGCAGGTTTGTGTAGTTTTGCGTGATGCTAAGCTATGCTAATAGATGCTTAAGTCCCCTTAGCTTCACTTAGCAGCACTTATTCCTGCTTAAACTTGCAATAATTTCAAAAAAGGAAAGAAAAAGGTTGATAGGAAAGTGATGAAATGGGGGGCAAGCAGGGGGGAAAAACATTAGGAAAACCAGCTAGGGATGTGCAGGATGGGTATAGGAAAGGACCATAGCTCTCCATTTCTTCTGCAGCAACAGCTGTGAATGATGTGGACAATTTGGAATTTAGAGCCTCACACCACACAGGGAGGGGTGTGGGTGACATACATTGCTTGAGTAATTCAATGGTGAATTGATTTACATCAGTGTACATGGGGGCGAAATGGAGAGCTATGTTTGGGAGGTGATTTTTTGGTGGGGATAGATGTCCCCCCCTTTTTATTTAAGGTGAGAGTGGGATGTTAGGGAAAGGTTGTAGGTACATTTGGGGAGGTAGGTTGAGTAGGAGAGGTTGCTTTTGCAGACAGACAAGACAGCAGACAGTGGTGGTGTATGACACATGGACATGTGCCCCAGATGGAAACAGTGGGAATGAGGTCCCCACCCATAGGCAGTCACCACTGCATCTTCACGACCTTGAAGGTGGCTATGCTGGGAGCTGGACAATAGGGGCAGGCTGCCCCTCAAGGTGCACCAGGTGGCCCAGCCATCCATAAAACTCTGAGTTGATGACACTGCGCACCATTCCCCAGAACTTGCTGCAAATGACAGGCTCCTCTCCACGCCCATGCCCAGGGGAGGGATAGGCCCCGTCTCCTGAAGTGGTTCCACCTGAAGGTGGTGCAGGACCAGAGGAGGAGGAGGAAGTTCTGGGTTGGGTCCCAGACGTGCTGGGTTCCAGTGCCATGGCCAGATGAGGTGGGCAGGCGGATCCACTGGGATCTGCCTTCCTGAACATGCTATGGTGTTGAGGCGTTCAAAGATTTATTGGTTAGTCAAAAAGGAATCAATCACAAAGGGTAAAGTGCCTCAAACAAAATGTAGTTTCAAAGTCCAAACAACATGACAATAAGAAGCTTAACCTTTTATTGAACACACTGAACTAAAGACAAAAACAATAAAAACATCCAGTAAGCGCTTTCACATTCTCTGGAATGCTTCATCAGACTATTGAATGAACTAAGCCATTTTTACATTTAAATACCTTTGCTGTTACATCATCAACCAATCATTATTGTTTCTTACTTAATGACATCAGTGCTTAATTGATTAAAATTTTCTGGCTGAAATTCATGTTCAAAACCATATAATTCTTCATATTAAAACAAGTATTTGATTTAAAATAGATGCATCAACCTCATGCAACTTTAAAAATACATGTGCATATATCGAATTGTATGTGCCCCTATTTAAAAAACATAAACTCATGTATATGTAAACAAATCTGTTGTTGCCTATGTACTATAAAATATTCAATAAAAATAATGAATATAATAAATATATACACAGTACTTAACAGATTGCACTCTTACAATAAAAAAATGCGTAAGCCATCTTGAAAAGTGCTAGACTAATAACATATAAACAATATTAATGTTTATTGTCTCTTGCTATCAAGAACGCTTTCATGGACACCCTATCATTCAAGCATGATAGTCTGTTTGCTTATAGCCTCATAATCCACCTTGTCTCTCTTTGTTCAGTGTAATTCCTATGATCACCTAGCGTAATGTTTTTGTATACAAACTCAATGACAGTGAATTTAAAACCATGTGTAGTACCTTCATTAATAACATGTCTAGTTAGGGCATTACTGTCATCTTCCCTGTTTATAGCATAGACATGTTCTCTAACTCTTTCTCGAAGTGTCCTATTTGTCCTGCCTATATAAAAATGATTAAATGTTATGCAGACTGCTAGATATATTAAATCCCGTGACTTGCAGTCTGCATAAACTGAAAAATTGTATGGTCTTCCACTGTCGGGGTGAATAAAGCTATTGCTATTCAACATGTAACAGCACTGGTTACATGTCCTACAAGCATAGGTCCCTTTCCTATCGGATGTTAACACTGATTTATTGTTTTTCTCATAACATAATAATAATTTAAGTGATTTTTGTATTCTTATAAGTAAATCTAGGGATATCTCCTACAAGCCGCTGTATGTCATCATCTATGGTGAGAATATTCCAGTTTCTGTGGAAGAGCTCCCTGATCTTCTTATTATTATTTGTACACGATATCACTGGATTTTGTGGCTTGAGTATGACTCTTCTTTCATTTTGATGATCTATCTGTCTACCTCTGTGTAGGTAAGGGTGGTACGGTGGTAGTGTTGTTACCTCACAGCAAGAGGTTCTCCTGTTCGATTTTCTGCTTGGCTTGGGAGTGCCTTCTGTGTGGAGTCTGCATGTCCTTGCCATGGTTGGGTAGCGTTCGAAAGACATGCATGCGTAAATGGGTGTGCCTTTGTCAAAGGTTGGGCGTCGAGCTGGCACCTTGGCATTTCGTAAAAAATCTACTGCCAATCATGAGCGGACCAGAGTTCTGCTGTGGCGACCCCTTACTGGGAAAAAGCCAAAAGACAAACAACAACTATCTTGGTTAGACAGTCTGACCTTGTAATCCTGAGATTCATGCATGACAGATAGTGTAAGGTATATTACTCCTTTGAGATAATACAATCTGGAAAGCAAAGGTTAATGCAAGGCAGTGCTGCAGGGGACATACTATAATACATTACACATTGGTATTCAGGGTTCAAATCTTAGTGCAGGGCATATTTCGTATTTCATTTATATCTTGTTTTACAGCTCCACAAATTACAGTTTTGCATAACAGCTGGTTCTGAGAAGAACCTCAGTTAATGCATGCTGTCAAAGCCATATTTGCTGTGAAGAACCTGTACACATTCTATTTCTACAACAACATACCAGAGTAAACACAACAGTTTGTGGTATAAATCTTTATCTGAGTAAGATGACACAGTGCTTTATTATTGCATATCCTGTAGATCAATATTAGTCTGACAAACTTTATTTATTCAGTAGACACAGAACCCACTACACCTACTAGCAGTAAACAATGTACTCTTTCTTACTTATTGCACTATATACTGCAAGATAGATCTGTACTCACCAGCCTCTTAGCGCAGCCTCAACAGTTTGTCCGCATGGGCCTGCACATTGCTAGCCCTCTCTGCTGCAGCTGTAGGGGACAAAAACAAACATTATGCATACTTGTCTATCACATACTCAGGCTAGAATTTGGTACAGCTATGGATGAGATACTTACAAACTACTAGGGCATTCGGGTCCTGAACTTCTTGGATCCATTCGGCCAAGAGTGCCCCCTTCCTATGCTTTAGGTCAGTATAATGATGCCATACCTGCTCACCAGTACGGGAGATTCTAGTAGCACTGGTGAGATCATGTGCCAGATGGTCCCAGGCCTCTGCTTTGTACTGTGAGCCCTGGTACTGGCCCTACAGCAGTCTGTGATCATGGTCTTTAACAAGGAGCCCAGCCATGATCATGGACTCCAAAATGCCCCAGCACTGCACCCAAAAGTGCACTCTCTCTCTCTCTCTCTCTCTCTCTCTCCAACGCCAGACATATTTCCTGCAGAGATCAAACTACAACAGGTTCTGGCCGTATTCTCACCTGTGGGGTTTAAGCAAGGCTATATTTCCTACTTTGCCGTTATTGGACCATTTTGAAAATGCTGAGTACAGCTCAGTGGTGCGCAAACCTGCTAAGCTGAGTTGAGCAGTGCTTAAAGGGGTAAATGTTGAGCAGTGCTTAGCGGTGTGCAATTCCACTCAGCTGGACTGAATACTGCTTAGAATAGACTTCTAAGCAATGCTGAAACCGGCTATGCAAAGCTGAGCACTGCTAAGCATTGCTCAGTTTTCAGGTCAAAAATGGTTTTGAATTGGACATTAATTGCTCATTACTGACATATTAAATGTGTGTATATATATATATATATATATATATATATATATATATATATATATATATATATATTTTTTTTTTTTTTACTTTTTTTTTTTTTACTTTACATGACATCTCCCTATGTGCTTTCATGACATTAGCTTGGGGTGTGACTGTACTGTATGGGACACTTGTATTTACATGGGGGGTTTCACTGCATATATCCACTGACACTTCAGTTATGGAGCATCTAAATTACCCTGGTTAACAAATATCAATTACTACATCATTTAAAAATAAAAATGAATTTTTAATAATGCTTTCCCATCTAAAAATGAAGGGCCTGTCTTAGTACTCAAACCCTGAACTGCTGCATGCAAAACCATAACTCTAATCACTATGGTATCTTGCCATTGAGGATTTTAGCTATACATTTGCATTTAGCTCCTATAAGATGTTTAAGCAATGCTCAGCAGAGTGCTGCAACATGCAAACCCACTCAGCTATGCTTAAACTTCCCTTATAATGGAAAAAAAAATAATAGGTTCATAGGGTAGTACTAGGCTAACTGCCCTTGCGAGCCATTTTTTAAGCCTAGCCAATTATCCCTTGTGAGACTCAAATCCTGCACCTTGTGTTTGCAAGGCAAACACCTTAACTATTAAGCCACCCTCCCAATTCATTGATTGACCATCTTTCTTTTCCTTCTTTGATATAGAAGGATCATCCCACTTTGAAATTTTCTTAATGCCTCCTTGACTTGTTTAGATTTATCTGTTAGAATATTCAAATATCCTTTGTTCTTCATACATTTTACCCATTCTTACCCTTTAAAGCTATCTGCGACAGACTTGCCTCCCTCCCAGAGGAGAACAATCAATCTTGATCTAGAGAGGGAAATGCCCAACCAACCTTTGGGGTTAGACGGGGAAGTAGGGAAACAATACCGCACCAGTGAAAACACTGTAATATCTACATTTATGATAAGTTTACACAACTGTACTATATTCTTCATGTTTCATTGTTGCAGTCCAAACTGATGGGATTACTCAAAGCTGAGAAGAGGTGGATAGATAATTTTATGGACAGGATAGGGATGCCCTACCAAATTACAGCCAAAATACAAACACTTTAATTACATATATTAATACTAATGCTGATTCATATTTGGTAATGCACTACCTGTCATTCTATCAGCTTTTTAAGTCTGTATGAGCAATATCAGGATTGAAGTCACTAAATAATGGCATGCATTTGAGTTTTAGACTTCTAACCCTTCAGAAAATGTATGTTAAAACAAACCCTGTTACTCTATGAAATTTCTAAGTTTATAAGACCAGTACTTGAGGTATGTCCCTATTTTTGGACCTTTGTCCCCCCATTTTGTTGGCTTTGTCCTGATTTTGGGCACTAAGAGGTTGACAGGTATGGCTGTGTGTCCGAGAACACAATTTTACTGTAAAGGGCCATATGGCACTTTGACAATGCATGGGGTGTGTGACTGTACCTGTCACACACCCCCTGCATTTATTTCAAGGCCCACTACCTATTTCAATGTCTGCAGACACAGTTTTACTGTTATTAGTTGCTTTCAGTGTCTGCGGACACTGAAAACATTTAAAACGTGCTGTATGGTACTTTGAGAGTGCAGGGGGTATGTTAGAACTGAGAGCACTACTGCAATACACCCCCTGCACTCATTCACTTTTCATGTCTGCAGATCCATTCTCAGTAGCGTGTCTTCAATAATATGAAATGAGCATTGCTGAGAAGGCTATGCGGACCTGAACACCATTACCTCCATGTAGGAATAACACTATTCCTACACAGAGTTTATTTCCTGGGGAATAACTTTATTTTAAACTCTCTTCAGGAAAAATAGGTCAGGTGATCTTGCAGGTGACAATGACATCCTTATTAAAAAAAATCTGGACATTTGTCCTCAGTCTCCACCTGTGCTTTGACCAATTACTTTAACATCAACTATCTCTTGGGTAAAATACCACCTTCTTTAATGCCTTGGTCCTACTGCCAACTTTGTTACGGATTCCTTTAGTCTTATTTAAAGTCCTTAAACCTAGATGACATGTTTATTTTTGTCACTTGGTGATACCAGTATAAGATGATGATCATCATCATCATCGACCCCCCTTTTCCCATTTTCTACATGAGGTCAGATGTCATAATAGTCATGCCCGACCATCACAGGTCTTCTTTCTTGCAATCATCCCATATCTTTGCTTGATGTCCTCATTTTCTATTGCCTTTTTCTTGTTTCTCTCAATCTAATTCAGCAAATCATCTTCTGCTTTCTGCACATGTGCCTGAACAAATAATCTATTCCTTTCAACCTTCTTTGCATTTGGAGCTCTTTGGCTTGTCCTCTGATGCCATCATTTCTGTATCTGTCTTCCAGTATGTATCCTAACATCAGTCTTATGCACTCCATCTCCATTTCCTCTAACTTCCTCAACTCCTCTGCCTTTACTGCCCAGGTTTCTGTACCATACAGTAGTAATGGAAACATCAATGATTTGTGCACCTTAGTTTTCATTTTTTTTGGCATTCTTCTGTAACATATCACTCCTGACATTCTGTGCCAGTTGGCTGCAGCCCCTCTGATTCTAGCATTGACGTCCTCATTCAGGCTTCCCTTTTCCTCAACCACCCCTCCCAGATACTTGAAGGATACTTGAAGCTGTTACCTTTTTCTACAATTTCCCCTTCTATCTTAGTTTTCAGATTATTTTGATTTCTCTTATTTGTTGCCATGATGAAGTACAGTTATGTAAAAACTTACCATAACAGTAGATGTTTGAATAGATTAACATTGCAGTATTGCTAATGTGGGCTGTATCCTGACCATGATAACATACGCCCAGCCAGTTTACAAAAGCTTATACACTTTCCTGTTGTGCTGTGCGTCTGATCTATGACCTATGTCATAATAGTCATTGAGTACAATGCCCCACTTGGCATGGACATCACTAAACACCTGCAACAATTGGAGAGGCCACAAAAGCACCTCACAAAGAGGATCCTAGGCCTTAAACAGTTGTCCTATATGGACAGACTAAAAAAACTCCAACTATTTTCTGTCTCATATTGTCTACTTAGATGCGATCTCTGCTTGACTTACAAAGCCATGTCTGACCCAGCTCTGTTAGAAATGCTACATGTAAAGAAATCTCAATCCCTCCACACCACATGGCCCAGAGACCTCACCCTCATTACCACAATCAACAGAACATGCTGGAGGGACAGGTTCATAACCCAGAGACTGCCCATGCTATGGAACAGACTTCCCATACATGTCAAGCAAAGCACCTCACTGGCCCTCTTCAAGAGAAATCTTAATGTGTGGATAGGAAATAGAACATTCAGTCCAGGGATCACTCCAGTGGCTTCACTCCAGTGGCTTTACTCAACAGGGCACTGGGAACTAAGGTTGGGTGGCATGATGCCAGGGTAATCCTATGGGCTAGGCTTGTAAAGGCCCCAGGGTCATTAGCCTAGTACACACCTATGAACCTATGTATAAGACTATATGCTGGTACATGAGAAGTATATGGGCAAAGAGATCTTTATAGTTTTCTTACCTCAGGAAAAAAAAAAACTAAATCTTGTAAAAAAAAAGATCTCAGATGTAGAAAGATAGACTGAGTGATAGGGAAAGTAAGGTAAGAGTCCATCTCAGCCAAAGAAAAAGCCAAAAAGTGAGAAACTTGGAGTAGGAGGGATGGTGTATATTCTGCAACAGTGATTTATTGGAACATCTACTGTTATTGTTAGTTCTTATACAACTATACTAAGTTCTTTATTTGATCACTGTTGCTGTCATACCTCTCGATTGTCTAGATTTTATCAAAATGTTCAGATTTGTGCCTTGTATTTTTGGTGGTTCCTCATGAAATTAGTAATTTTCTGGTTAATAACTGGCTGTTGAAGTCACTAAATAATGAGAAATATTTGAGTTTCAGAATTCATATCCTTCAGAAAATGCATTCTAAAACAAAACCTGTTATCCTAGCAATGTTCTACGTTTATAAGAGTGATATTTAAAATTTTCCCCTATTTTCTGGGCCTTTCTCCCCCCATTATTTTTGGCTTTGTCCAGATTTCTTGCTGTAAGAGGTTGAGAAGTATGGTTGTAGTATTGCTGACAAGTGGGAAGATTCCCATAGCTTTTGTACTGACTGGGTGGAGGTTAGCAGTATTGAACCGGGGTCCAGTATTCATTACAGAATGGATCTGGCAAAACCAGCTCTGGTTTTTGAGAAGGCAGCAGTCTTGCAATGTTTAGTAAATGTGTGAATGGATGACCAAATGGCTGCTTCTAGAATGGATCTTAAGTACTGACCTTTGAAAAAGGCTCCAGACGAGGCAACAGCTCTCAACTGAGTGAGCTTTCACTTGACCTTGAAGAATGTTTTCATTGAAACAGGAACAGCAGTAGATGGCAAGAGAAATCAACCTGAAGATGGTTTGTTCAGAAACAGGAAAGCTCCATTTCTTTCCTTTAAAGGAATAAAACAAATGGTCAAATTTTCTGATGGACTTTGTTTTGTTTAGACAGAACCTTATTTGCTACTGAACATCCAGAAAAATGAAGAATTTTCCCTCCTATTTTGAGGGTGAGGAAAATGTAGGAAAATTGATGGTTTGATTAGAAAAATTTCAGTGAGTACTTTAAGCATAAAATAGGAATTTCTGGAAAAAAGGGCAGAGAGCACATACTAGACTGTAACTCTGGTATCATTTTAGAAGGTTTTAATGCCACCAGAAGGACTGTCTTCCAGGTACAGAATTTTAAATATGTAGAAGAGGCTGGTCCTGAAGGTGGGATGGGGATGGCAAGATTTTCTAGGACATAATTCAGATTCCATGGAGGAGGAATAGATTTTATCATAATCATGACATGAATAACACCTTTTAGGAATTATCTGACCTCATAATGTGAAGTAAGTGGGGGGATACATAGAAAAGCAGGCAGAAATAGCTGACAGAAGCTCCTTAACAGAAGTGTATGCTAGTCCTGAATTAAGCAACTCATACAAATACATGAGGATGATGAGGATACCCAGTTTTAAGGGTTCAGTCTTCTGTTGTAGCACCAAATAGAAAATCATTTCCATTTGGAAATATAATATTTTCTTGTGGCTGGTTTCCTTGCCTCCTCAGAGAAAAGGTTCCTGAAGGAAATTAGAAGATGAACTGTCAAATTCATATTTTTGAGATATGGATGAATGAGGGTGTTCTTTTGCTGTGTGAGAAGGTCCATACTTTGGGGTAACGTGTGTCGACTGCCCTCATCTAGAAGACAAAAAGGGAGACCCAGTATTGTCTGGGTGAAAAAGGAGTCACCAGCAATGTTATTAGACTGTCTTTTTGTACCTTCAGAAAGACCTCTGGAATGAGAGGAAAGGGTGGGACGCTTATAGGAGCATCCATTTCTATGAGATTGACAATGCATCCATTTTCCATGCTTTCCTGCATAGAACTCTACAGCAGAACAGTATGAGCTGTCTTTTCAGAGCAGAGGCAAAGAGATCTGTCTGGAGAGTTCTCCACTAATGGACAATTTGAAGGATAACTTCTTTGTTCAGCATTTATTTATAAGGGTCTGCCTTGGATCTGCTCAGATAATCTGCCATTGAATTAATTAAGCTGTAGGCTTGAGAAAGAAATTGTGGTGAATAACAATAACCCAAGATATAATGGCCCAGCTGCAGAGATGATAAGATGTTGCCCCCTTATTTGTTGATATACCACATCACTTTCATATTGTCTGTTAAGACTTGCAAAGGTACTGGAGATCATAGGTGCTGAAGAGTCTCTAAGGCAAATATTAGGGCTTTCATTACCTTTTTGTTTATGTGTTTGCACCTGTCTTGCTTAAACCAAACACCCTGGAGGTGTATGCTCATTGAAGAGGCTCCCCAGGTCAGATCCATCACATCTGTTGAAACCTTCTGGAGCAGAGAGGAAACCAGAAAGGGAATACCTGGACTGAGTGTTATTTGGTTCACCTAGCATAGGAGTTCTTTCTTCACAAAAGGTAAGAGAGAAATTGGGAATGAAAGAAGATAGTAATGTTGTGCCCAAATCAGATTGAGATACAACTGAATCTTCCTCAGTTGGAGTCTGGCAAAGAAAACCATCTGTGTTATTAATGCAATGTACCTCAGGGCTCTCAAAATCTCTGTCATAGAGGTCATGTTAAGATTTGCAAAAGATAAGAAAGTAAGATGTCATAAACTGGAATTTGTTCCTGAGGAAGGAAAGCCATCATAGAGGAAGTATGCAACAGACATCCCAGGAACACTAGAATTTGAAGAGGTTGTAGGGTGGATTTCTACAAGTTTAGAGTAAAGTCAAGATGAAGACAAACATTGATTGTAAATTGTAAATCCGGTTTGCTTTCTTGAACTGAAGTGGCCTAGATCAACAGGTCATTTATGTAAAAGGGTAAATATGGAATTTAGTGAAAACTCTTGGTGCTGAAGGAAGGCCAAAGGGCAAAGCAGAAAATGAAAATGATAGCTCAAAGCACAGATGGTTATGGATTTTCATGTGATTTGGATGAATAGGAATGTGTAGGAAGGGAACCTTCATATCTGAGGTAACTAAAAAAGCCTGAGGAAACATAGTAAGAAGTAAGCTTTGGAGAGTTAACATCTCAAATTAGGGGATTTCTAGACACATTTTACATAGAATAAGTCAAGAATGGGTCTCCACGTCCCTTCTTTTCTTGATAATAAGAAAACATCTGGGATAAAAAAATCTCTTCCCTTTTAATGAGCATGTGCAGATTTTATGATCTCCTGATGGTATAATTATAAGACTGGAATAACCAGGCACTGTTGGCTTGAGCACAGCTTAGGGATACTTGTTGGAAATGGAGGGAATTCCAGAGAAGTTTGTACCCATTTTGAATGATATTCAATATTCAGGTATCTGATACTATAATTTTCCAAACAGGAAGACAATGAGAAAGTCTTCTTGAAAGGTTGGCTGAGGGGGTGGGCAGGAGGGGATAAGGTAGCCATAAGTTGGAGTTTTGTCATCAAAAGGTACCTTGAATCCCTTAAAGTTTGGTACAGGTTTTTGTTGTCAATTTTTCTTGTAGAATTTATTTTCTTTCTTGCTGGGGGTGTTAACATTCATGGTAGAAGGAGTTAGACTTAGGAGAGTAGTTCCAATAAAACTTTGAAAGGGTTTGAAATTCTACATTATCCTCTCAACTTTTAGCACTAGCTGGTCTGTGCAGATTATCCCTATCTAATGGGGCGTGCAAAGGTTTGGCTTTAACATATTCAGTTAAGGAGCGGAGAAAAAGCCAGGAATACCTCCTGAGGACAGAGCCAGTAGATGCTACTCTGAAAGAAACATCAACAACATTACAGACTCATTTGCTAGAATGCCTTGCCACCTGTGCAACTGAACTGAGTATATTCTGAAAGGTGTTTTTGTTGTCAGAATCAGGAATGTCACAAATGAGCTTATTTGCATTGGCAAAAATAGACATGTGGGTCTAGTAATTAATGGCACAGAAAGACAAGGGGTGGCAAAGGAGTAGCCCTAATTTTTGTACATATCCATAGTCATTCTGTCCTTATCATTTGGTAATGTGTCAGATGAAAACCATAGATTATAAGCCATATTAGACTCCACAGAGGGTTCAGATGATGGATTTTTGTACAAGTATTAATGAGAATCCTACACTTTATAGAACCTACCAATATTTTAGGCACAGGAGGTTGTAATTCAAGTGCCAGAGATACAGAGAAGAAGGTATCTTCCAAAGTCTCCAATACAGGTAGAACTGCAGATGGCTTAGAAGCATCCATATGCAATACATCATAATACCTTTTTTGAATATCTGATAAATGTTTTCCTTCTCAGTTGAAATGCTGCATCATTTTAAGAATATTGTTACCAAAGGACAATTCTTCTTGAGAAGAGTCAGGAGACAATGTGTCCTCAGCTTCGGATTCATATCTTGTGTGACAATGAATTTGAGGAGAATAACCCAATGATTCAATATTAGAATATGAAGAAGAATCAGTTTCAGAAGAGGTGTCTCTTTTTCTTTTTTGAGGGGTAGAAGAAGAAGAAGGAGGAGGAGAGAAAAACTGAGGTGGCTGAGGAGCCATTAAGATTTTAAAATGCTTTTAAGAAAAAGTGTACCACTTCTGTTGATTATCTTTAGCAGTATGAGTGACAGCAAGGGAAACGTATTTAGTCTTCTGATTTCACGTCCTTCGAGTAGCCATCTTTATAATGTGAGATGATTCTATCACAATGCCCTTTCCTTAGTATGAGGAAGTATACCTGAGTTGCATGTTGACCACTTTTGTATGTGACTTTGTGACTGCATCTATTTATGAACCACATGTTGGTCACCATCAAGCCATTTGCCAGAGGGAAATCTAGAATGCCCTCTCCTTCTTTAGTCCTGTTGTTACACTTACATGGATGCAGACAATCCTCATCTCCTGTTTTGTCTGCCCTGAAATGAGCATTTAGGACTCCCATTATCAGTGCCAGTTCATGTTATCCTAATTATCTAGACGGTCTTGCAACCACTGCCTGAAAGCACCCTCTTTCCCTGCCATCACAACCATGCTATAGGACATAGGCTGAGAATCTGAACACTGCCCTGTCTTTACACTGGAGTCTGATTGCCATGAGTCAGTCACTAATTCTAATGACATCCCTCACTGTCTTCAGAAGACTATCCTTTACAATTCCCATACTGTTTCTAGTCTGACCTCCCCCTCCACACCTGAGTAGTAGTCTCTGCGTCCCAGCAAAGTGGCCTTGTTACACTGATGTTCCACTTTGTCTCCTGAATATATAGAATATCCAGTCTCCTCCTTATCGTTATGTCATCTGTTTCTGTATCCTGTCAGTGGACCTATGTTTACTGTAACAGTCCTTAGTTCATGTTTGGCAGGTTGATTGGGTTTATGTTTGACTTTATCTGAACAGACCTATCCTAGGTAACCCAGACTGGACAACTGTACATTGTCCAGTAGGTAGCCTGTGGACATAGGGCTGCTGGGCTTTATGGAGGGCATGCACTTTGGCAACTAGAGGCACATAAATCCCTCCCACCATTAGCATAGGTCCCTGGTGCAGATCAGAGTAGTCCAGGTCCTCAATCCATTTATCACTGGCAAACACATATGCCCATTTTTGGTGACATTAGTCAGCACAATCAAATCACCCAAAGACAATTTTTATGCCATTGAGTGGTTAGCCCTGACATGGTATGCAGACTGTGTTCCATGTTATCCTAGCTAAAGGATATTGATACCAGTTTAAACTGGCTTGGAAAATAGCATCTGTGGTTACCACAGTTACTCTGTGAGGTGGCCATCACTCAAATTGCTTAGGTCACCAGTCTGTCTTGTTTAGCTTTTCTGTAACCACAGTCTTCTGAAATGGATAGTTTCTAAGTCCTTCAATAGGCACCAGAGTGACTCTGCATTGCCCATTGCATTCAGTAATTGTTGTCCTATTAGATATGTCTTGTCCTTTATACACTGATCATTGCAAAATGGGTAACATAACTTCTTCAGTAAAAGGTGGTAAAGTTTTTCAAATGGTCTATAAAAATCCATACCTGTTGAAGAAGTTATGATCTCATCTATAATATCAATAAATACAGCATTATGAGATTTGTGAAAAGGATACACAATTACACAGCAAAAAGGCTAAGTCATAAATCTACACAATCATTAAAGATCTAGGGGCAATAGTAGACATGAATTTAAACTCTGACTAACATGTATCTATCAATGTCAGGAAAAATATTCCATAGCTCATCTAATCAAAAAGGCATGTCCACCATACCTCTCAATTGTCCAGATTTTTGCACAATGTCCAGATTTTTGCCTCATATTTTTGGTCTGCTCCTCTTAAACTTTGTGTTTTTCTGGCAAACTACAGAGGATTGAAGTCACTAAATAATGACATACATTTGAGTTTCCGACTTCATATCCTTCAGAAAAATAGAAACTAACCTAAAACCTGTTATTCTAACAACTTTCTAAGTTTATAAGAGCAATATTTTAAATTG